>NC_084800.1:24172727-24475757 GCF_963169125.1 Humulus lupulus | reverse complement strand
TGCCCCTAGGTCTTTAAAAGTCTCTAAAACCACTCAAGGGCAATTTTGACATTTTCCACCTACATCGTCAATGATAATTAACGCTTCCCAATTCCCGCTAATCTCAATATTCTCAAACACCAATATTTCACATTCCGTTACCCTTTAATACCCAGTAACACTCTAAACATTAAAAGCACCCCGAGACTCACCCCGAGCCCCGAGCTTAAGCCTGTTATGACCAAACCGATATTTAACATTCATTGATCGTCTCATGCCAAATAGCTCGAACAAACCCACATTATAATGTGGTCTCAAATTATATCACCAACATGTGAATAAATAATCAATTTACCCTCAACGGGTCAAATTACCATCACACCCCTGTATAAAGAAATATGGACACATATGCATGCATTTCACATCATATCATAATATAATCAACATATACATGCATTTAATCAATTAATAACATAATTAAGCAAGTACGGCCCTCCCGGCCTACTGTTCACGCCGTTAAATACATCGGAGAATTCGGGGCATTACAAAAATGGTGGTTGTCCGGTGATAAGGACGACAGAATCTCAGTCTTGAACTGACGAAGGCGGTTCAACAACTTGTCGACAGGATAGGCTGAAGACGTGTGCTCAGGCAAAGGTGCAGATGCAGGAACTGTTGGGAAAAGGTGACGGCGCAGAGTGAGCAGACGGTGGAAGAGTTCATCGGCAAGCTCGGACATAAACAAATCCTCCAAGTTCTTATAATGGCTTGAGAGTGTAAAGGTTTCAAATGAATGCCTGAGGGGTATTTATAAGGACCCAAATCCTGATCTCTGATCCAACGGATAGGATCGATCCCCCATCGGACGGTCCAAGATCATGCAGAGGCATTAATGAATCCACTTAAGTGCTGGATCCGCTCCATTTCGATTCAACGTCCCAGAGTATGAGGCTCTTCAAAGTCGCCCCATCCTACGGTTCATCTCAGCGTAGAAGAATTAATGGAAAGCCCCCACGCGGATGGGACGCTTCGAGGTTCGAGCTATCGCAATAGCCTAGGCCTAGCGACCCTTGAGGTGGTTGATGACCTTTTAGGGTTAAGTGCCATCGATGCAGCAATTGCTGGGTGACACGTGTACCCCTCATCACGAACCGGGACTTCGGTAAATGAACCCGGACCTTGGTAAACGGTCCGGGCTTCGCAGTCGCCTGACACGCGAAGCCCCCTTGCCACGGACCAACTGTAACGCCCCAACTCCAGGGACCGCTACAGTGCACATTGCAAACAGTGCTAAACTCGCTAATCGAGTCATTTGGCCATAAACGTATAACTAAGTATGACTAGCGGTTTAGGGGTTAAAAACTTTGGTTAAAATATAACGTTTCACTAGAACGTTTAATATATACATTGGGATCCCAAAAATATAATTTCAGAGTCTATTACAAGAAAGTATTTACAACAGGCCGTTCTAAGCGGAAAAACAGGGTTCAGCCCTAGTTCCACTTTCAAACCTCGCCCAAGTATTGATCGAGCAGCTGCATATGTACATGTCATCACCTAAGCTCTCCAACTCAAGGATGGTCCAACTTTCTTTTGCCTTTACCTGTACCACAAAGCACCCGTGAGCCGAAGCCCAACAAGAAAACTCATATGCTCATAAATAGTCATATCATGATATCAAATCATATCTGGCATGCCTAGCACTCATAGATCTATTTAGCATGCAAATGAATTCAAACAGACGCTGGGGTATCCAGGATAAGAAGTCCTGGCCTTCTGACTGAAGGACTATCAAGTCAATCCTAATCAGATGAGTGTCGTAACACTTGAGGTTCTGGTAAACCATACTGAGTGACTGACAAGCAAGTCACTAATTCAAGTGGAAGGGTGGCTCTTGGGAAAGCCTCTAACCTTCAACAGGTTCTGGTAAACCATACTGAGTGACCAACAAGCAAGTCACTGGGGCCTCAGTGCCCAAAGCCATGCATATGATGATCAAAATGATCATACAGAGCTCATAGCTCTGATCAGATGAGTGAATATCACTTTGAGGTCCTGGTAAACCATATTGAGTGACTGACAACCAAGTCACTAGGGGCCCAGTGCCCATAGCCGTGTAACAACACCGTTACCTAGGCTTTCCTGCAATGGCTCTAAATGACTAGCCCTTGGCTAGATAAATGCTTGTTTATATTCATCGAACTTGAGGTCGGTCCTACATTAATGCTCTTTGAGTCATTCAATGCAGAGGGTCGATTAGGTCCAATTGACATAGCTTGCACTAAACACACTGGGGTTGTCATGACTAGTGAGTTAGCACAATGTGACCAGTGCCCGGTACCACTGCCGAACCTGACTAGTGAGTCACGGCTTCGCGGTTGATACTAACACCTTTGCCAATTCTGACTAATGAGTCAGCCCTGTGTGACCAGTGCCCAGTACCACTGCCGAACCTGACTAATGAGTCACAGCTTCACAGTTGATACTAGCACCTTTGCCAAACCTAACTAATTAGACAGTACCATGCACAAGTAAGCAATGCTATCAGTGGGTATCATATGCCAATTATCCAAGAAAAGGGCATTCAGCATGCTTACTAAATAGTTACTAGCATAATTATGATCATGCACAAACTCAGAGACTCAAGCCCTGACCAATTTCATGTTCATCATTCATGGCATGCCCTAATCACATGTTTCTCGTGCATCACATGCATCACACTTAATCATCCAGCATGCCTCAGTGATAATCATATGCAAATGGGCAAGATTGCCAAGCATTCATTATGCTATCAATATTTACATTCAAACATCCAACATGCATCAATCATAGCCATGCATGTCACACATGGGGTGCAGTTTTCTTACCTTGGGTTCGAGCAAGAATTAGTAAAATAACGACCCTTGAGAACGATCAATCATTTGGTCCTTTAGTAGTCACCTATTCATAACCAAATATGGAATCCCATCAATAAAATAAATCATAGAAAGGTTTATAATCTAAAACCTCACTCCCGGGATCCATCCCACACTCTCGGGACTCTCAATCTACCCAAACGGGGTAAAGGAACCAACCCCCGAGCCTTAAAAGTCCTCCCGAGCCCTAAAATATGCTTGCTGGAAAGTGCACTAGCGCTGGGGCGCTGCCTAATGGCGCTGGGGCACTGCCCCAAAGTCAGAGAGCTCCAGAAACAGCTCTGCCTAGCGCTGGGGCGCCAGGAATGGCGTTGGGGCGCCATCAGCAGACCAGAAACTTTTTTGGTCTTCTCCCCTGCGATTTCCCTTGAAAAACAAACCTCCAAATCAATCCCAAACATCATCAAAACATCAAACTCAACCCCCAAACCTCATCTACACCACACCCCCATCAAAACCCAAGCAATCTTACACAAGAACTTCCATGAATTCTCATAACTAACATCTCAAATTCCCAACTGAAAACTAACTTGTAAAACAGGGTAAAGCTTAAGTTCTTGGATGAAACCTTACCTCAAGTTGGATTTGAGTCCTCTTCAATGTTTGAACTAAGTTCCTAAGCTCCCACCTTTGATCTCCTAGCTTGGTTCTTCAAGTTGGCTTCAAAAATTCCAAAGGATGGAAGAGGACAAATGGTGTACGGGAAGGAGAGAAGGACTGAAGATGAGGATGCTCTGTTTTGGTCTAAAGGTTTCTACAGCCTTGAATTGATATATATCTTAGGGGTGAAAAGACCATTTTGCCCCTAGGTCAAATTAAAGCTTCTAAACACTCCCAAGGGTAAAACCGTCCTTTCCCGCCTATCTCGTTAACTATAATTAACACCCTCCATTTCCCGTTATTCTCAAAATTATCAAATACCAATAAATCATATCCCATTACCTTTTAATTCCTGGTAATGTTATAATCATCAAAATGACCCCGAGACTCACCCCGAGCCTCGAATGTAATCCCGTTATGACTAGACCGAAAACTTGCATTCCCATGATCGTCTCATGTCGAATGGATCGAACCAATCCACATATAATGTGGTAAAATTATAATTCACCCATATGCATGAAATTACACAATCACGCCCCCAACGGCCAAATTACCAAAATGCCCTTGCAATTAAAATATGAGCTCATATGCATGCATTCACCATCATATAATAATATAACTCACATAAACATGCATATAACCATTAAATACCATAATAAATCAATTATGGCCCTCCCGGCCTCCTAATCAAGGTCCTAAACCTTATTAGGAAATTTGGGACATTACACCAACTATTCTCAGAAGGAACCGGGAAGATAGCCGGGAGTATCCGAGACCAAGGAAAGCCTCCACCGGGCAGGCCCAGATGAAGGCTTGGGGGGTAAATGTTATCCCCGTTTCCTGCCGTTGGCCCAGGACTGTGTTCCAGGCCCACTAACTGCCCAATTGAGGTTGGACCCAGTCCAAGCCCGTTTGGCAAGGAGCAGGATGGATATCGACAACCCAATTCTGGGCAAGGCCCAGAAGGCGTCCAAGAAGTATTGTCCGGGATGGTCTTTCGGGAGACGGTTCAACTGGCTGGGGGTAACAGTCGGGATCGGTACGAACGGTTCCAAAGCCTGGTAAACGATCCGGGCTCCTTGTGGATGATCCAGGCTTATGGTAAACTGAGAGGGACAGAGGTAAACGGACCTGGGTCGAGTCCCCAAGGTTGGCAGGATAAAGCATCCATGACCCTGACTCCGCCCTATGAAGCGTGGGAGTTGTCCATACATTTCACCTACGGAAAAGGCCACCTCGGGATTGTACGCCGCTGGTTCAGACTTGTGCCGCCACTGCTCTGATCGATCTTGCCCCCTGAATCTGTCTCGTAATTCGAGATGCCCATACCAAAATCTCTAATTTTTCGGATGATAGTTACGGTTTGGGCTGGCCCAATGGGCTCAAGTTAGCATTTTTCTTTGATGTTTTAATTCTTCTGTATTGGGCTTCTGATAGAGAAGCCAGCAATATTTATGCCTTTATTGGGACCGGGTCAGCCCGGCCCACGCCCAGTGCTCCTGTGAACCTATAAATACATGTAATAGAGCACTGGAGAAGGGAGGCCTGGGGAGCGTGCATACTGTGACTCTGCTAAAACTAAGAGAAAACTCCATTGTTGCAGACTATCTAAGTTCTAATACAACTGTCCCGTGGACTAAGGCTCGTTAACGCCCCAACCACGTAAAAATCTTGCTTATAACCTCTAAACCCTTTCTCTTAGTCTCTCTTATCTTTTGTTATTATAGTTTCCGAAAATCTCGGTAAACACTTATGTTACTAAAATCATAATTATTCTTCTTCCTTTTTTAATGAAGTGTTCTTCCATTTTTTTCCTTCAAATTTGATGTTTATTTTCTTATTTAATATGAGTAACTCGTCACCCCTCTTAGGTAGCTGGTTACTCCTCTTATGGCAGAAAGTTACTCATCTCAGGATAACTAGTTACCCCTCCTGATGCATGTTATTTAACCTAGCTCTAGGATTTTTTTTCACATAACTGTCAAAGATCAATCAGATAACTGGTTACCTTACCCAGGATTTGAAAAAAAAAACGTACAATCTAAAAAAAACATGTTTATAATAAATAAAAAATAATTCATATTACAAAAACAAAATTTGCAAAACAACCAAAGAAAAATTTAATATAAAATTAGTAATATAAAAACAATATAAAAAAATAAACTAAAAAAATAATAATTTTGTTAGCATAGTATATACATTTTTTAGTAATAATTTTGTAAGTTTTGATAGTATATTATTTTTCAACTCAGTATATATATTTTGTGGTATAGTATATCATTCAACAACCCATAAAAAACGAAAAAAAATCAAAATAACTTTAAAATAAAAACTAATTAAACAAAACTAATATACATATACCATAATATTAAAATATTTAGAATAAAATAGTAATTTGTTAAAGGGTGTATTTAGTAATATATGATATTAAATAGATGATTAGGCTATTTTACTACAAAATTAAAAACATGGACATTTACTTACTTTCACACAACATTAAGGGTCATTTTGCACCATGCCCCAATTACAAACATACTCTTCCAAATTAATAAAATTTGATTAAGAGTAAAACTATGGCATAAATCAATTTTTATACAAAAATATGGGAAAATAAACCCATAAAAGTGAAAATTCTTAAAAAAAAAGCAATAGATTAAGATTTCTTGAAAAAAATCCATATTTTTGCACACTTTATTAAAAATCTCGTATAAAAATGTAATTTCCTCAAATATCTTATAGGGATTTTTTCATAAATATGGCTTTTTAGTCCTTAATATGCAAAAATATGGTAATTAAATTTTTCTTAGTTTGTATGGACAAATTTAATTAAAAAAAATCAGATTATGGGAAAAAAAATATGGCATAATAATTATTTTTTACAAAAATATGGTATACTAATGATTTTTTTACAAAAATATGGGAAAAAAATCCCATAGAAGTGAATACAAATTTTAAAAAACCATAAAATAATACTTGTAAAAAAAAAAGCCATATTTTTGAAAACTTTATTAAAAAACCCATATAAAATATAATTTTCACTATCTTATATTTATGTAAACTTCTAAAAAAAAAAAAGTGTTTGGGAGATGGGAAGGCCGCTGGGTTTGAAGCCCAAAATTATAAGGCCTGTCATGTTCCAGGCCCACCTCTGATTTCTCCACTTCCCAACCAGCAAGGGAAGAAAAAGCGCGCCAAGCAAAAGACAGTTGCGTCTGCTCTCCGAGAATCATTTGTACGGAACACTTGGGAACCAGAACCACCAGAAGATCCAAAATGCCGGAGCTACCAGAAGTGGAGGCGGCTCGGAGGGCCATAGAGGAAAACTGCCTTGGGAAGAAGATCAAGAGGTCGGTCGTCGCCAACGACTCCAAGGTCATCGACGGCGTCTCCGCCTCAGACTTCGAGGCAGCGCTTTTGGGAAAGACCATAGTCGCCGCTCACCGCAAGGGCAAGAACCTTTGGCTCCAGCTTGACTCACCTCCTTTCCCTTCCTTTCAATTCGGTACCCTTTTTCTTATATAAAAACCCTAATAAAACAATGCAGAGATATTCTAATAGTGTATTTGTTCTTCAAGGTTTTTATTTTTCTTGAAATTTTGAAGATTGAGCTTCATGGTTCTTTGTTTTCAGGAATGGCGGGTGCGATATACATAAAAGGGGTCGCCGTTACTAAATATAAGAGGTGAGCATGGTGGGTTGTGGGTTCTACTGTTAATCATGTAATGTTCATGGAAATGGAAGTATATTATACATTATGATCGTCTATAATGTATTATTGTTATGATGAGTTTAACAACGGTGTTGGGTCGATATGTCAACTGCAATGCATGTACACAACACACATCCATCACAGAGGGATGAACCAGTTCACATTTGATGGTTTTATTGGTTACAGGTCTGCTGTGAAGGAAGATGATGAGTGGCCTTCCAAATATTCCAAGGTTTTCGTAGAAGTAAGAATTGTTTTGTTGTATAAATGGTGTTTTCTTATCTTGCATTTAATGGGACCGAAATAGTTCACTGTGTAGGTTTTTTTTTTTCTTTTTTTTTTTGGCTTTTGGTTTGGTATTATTATAACATCTACTTCTGAAAGATTTAGAAGTTTCTATTCTGAGTTTTTACTGAACTCCTGTGATGGTCGCCAACCACTTTATTTGCAGCTAGATGATGGAATGGAGTTCTCTTTCACTGACAAGAGGCGATTTGCTAAAGTCCGATTGCTGAAAGATGTATGATGAATGAAGCTTTATAGTTTTCTGACTTTGAGAAGAAAGAATGTTTGATTTTTCTTTGTTTACAGCCTGCGTCTGTGCCTCCGATATCTGAGCTTGGCCCTGATGCTCTCCTGGAGCCTATGACGGATGATGAGTTTGTTGCATCATTGAGTAAGAAGAAAATTGCAATTAAGGCTTTGTTGCTCAAACAGGTTAATTTAGCTCTTCACTTCTGTTATAATTGAGTGTGTTGTACTGTCTAGATCTGTTTTGTGGTTTTGATGAATGTTTAAATTAGCAGTACCAGTTGAATGAGACATAATAAGAATCTGTGTGTGTACAGTGTATACTTGGAGTCCCGGAAATTAATTTTAATTGTTTTATTTCCTCTTTATTATTGAGTAAAAATAAATAAAATTATAACCAGTTAGCTTAAAGAGTATGAGCTTGTTATATCTTTTCATATCCTAAAGTTTATGTTTTGTTCATTTTTTCAGAGTTATATTTCAGGTATTGGGAATTGGATTGCAGATGAGGTGCTATATCAAGTAAGTATATATCTCATCCTCCAAAATTCTCGTCGGTATTGTATGTACTTTTTTATATCTTTTTAGCTTCTCATTTTGGCGGTCAATTTCAGTTCATGATGCCGGTTTCCAGCTCCTGTGTTGCCTTTTAATTTTTGAGTTTCTCTGTTTATACATGCAGGCCAGAATTCATCCAGAACAACCTGTTGCTGCACTGTCCAGGGAATGTTGTATGACGTTGAACAAATGCATCAAGGAGGTGGTGATTTAGTTTATTTATGAATGTTCTTGCAATATTTAATTTTCTTCTCTTCTGCACATTGAATTGAAAGAAAATGCATCTCCATTGTGAATATAGAGAATGATAACTGCAGGTTGTTCATTATGCGGTTCAAGTAGATGCCGATTCCAGTCACTTTCCACTTGAATGGTTGTTTCATTATCGATGGGGCAAAAAGCCTGGAAAAGTGAATGGTAAGGAACCGTTGATGTTTGAGGTCATTTTGACCAATAATTCATTTTACAGGTTATTAAAAAAGCAGTTGTAGTTGGAGCAGACAGTAGCCAATTTCCAAGTAATTGGATTTTTCACTCCCGTGAAAAGAAGCCTGGCAAGGCTTTTGTTGATGGTTTGGCTCCTGATCTTTACATGATTATCTCTAATAGCCCGCAGCAAATTCGTTATTTTAATTGATTGATCACTTTGTATACATTGCTACTGTGTAAATTTTTACAAACACGCGCATGTTTGAAAGCTACTTTCATTGTATATTTAAGCTTTCTTCTCATCAGGTGTCTATAATTGGCCTACATGAATAACTTGATGTTTCATTGCAATGCAGGGAAGAAAATTGAGTTTATTACTGCTGGTGGCAGGGTCCGTCATTCCTAAACAGAATTTCATGCTTGTGGTTCATTTAAAATGTATCTTTTCTGTTAACTGGTCTGTACGATTGTTTAGACAAGTGCTTATGTACCTGAGTTACAAATGGAACCTGGAGATCAAGCTGCAAAGGAAGTTAGTAAACAAAGAAAACAAAGTACCCGAGGAAAAGGAAACCAACATGACAGTGACGACGATGATGTAGATGAACCAGAAACTGATGAAGATAACAATGCTGAAACTACAAAAGGGAAGAAAGGGAGGAAGCCTCAAGGTCAAGTGAAGAAGAAGCTTCCAGCAAAAAGAAAATCTGAAAAAAGTGATGATGATGATGATGATGCTGCTAAAAACAAGAGATCTAAGAAAGAAACAGATGATAAGCCATCCAGGGCAGGAAAGTCAAAAAAGAAAAAGGTTCAATCCAATCAAAAGAACAAGAAGGCAGTAAAGAAATCGAAGTAGGCAGCCACTTCAACAGCTGTGCCAGTCATGTTTTTTGGAGAATGATGAAGGGAAAATGGGTGTGCGGATGTTTTAATTTTCCCTTTGTAATTATTTTGGTAGCTCTATGTCATGAAACTGGTACCAATATAATTGCCTTCTAGTTGTGCGAGAAACTGGTCTATTTTGTACTTCCGATGGAAATCGAAAACTAGGGGAATGAAATCCTGTTTTTGGACAGTGATGATTCTTTCAATGGAAAGATTGAATCTATTAACAAAGAAATAAACCAACCATAACTTTCCGTATAAACAATTATTGCTCGAATAATACAAAGACAAATACGGTAAACTTTTGTTTTTCACTGCATTTTCTGAATGGACATGAAAGAAAACATTGTCATGTTTACCAAAGTAAATGTTATTATATACACATACTGACTAATTACAAGAAGACAAAGCATAATAATTGTTATTATCCCGAGTTAGCAGAGTGATCCAACTGTTGCCCCATGTCTTTCCAGACGAAGCAAACCCATTACAATATATGCAAGCACAAGAACCCTATGATGAACAAATGAGCTTTAAAAATAAGTTGTCCAGAAATTGTGAAACTCTTTTGTAAATAAAGTTTATTTGGGAACAATTTATATAGAAAGTCCTTTTACCTTCCTGTGTTGACTTCAGAAAAATGATCTTAGAGCATCAACAACTTTCTCGGGCCTGTTATGAAATGCTCAAACTTTTGATAAGAAGATTTAACATGAAAACTAATGTACTGTAAAATGAGAAACCAGACTTATTTACCAGTCCTCTTGAGGCATGTGTCCTGCACCTTCTATCAACTTAAGCCTGACAGAAGGATTTCTTTTCTGAAATTCTTCTGCAATAGATTGAGGTAGATACTTGTCTGATATCCCCCATGCAACTAGTATTGGTGCATCCCAACTGAAGTCCCAATTGAATAATCGTCAGAAGTTGACACAATGTAAACAATAACGTTATTTAAACAAAATATGCAATCCTTTAGGAATAACATGTAAACCAGAACTAACACTTTTCATAGGTAACGGGGAAAACTTATACCTTCCAGATGCAAAACCGTCTGCTATTTGGGTTAAGATGTTTTTGAAATTAGCTTTCCTTGCAGCTTCAAGCAAAGCTGAAAATTCAATACAGTAACAACAAACCAGAATGTCATAAGACATGCTTCTCAAGTTTAATGGTTGCACTGTGGTATCTACTCTTTGTTCTTCGTGGTAGTCATAAAATGCTTGTAATTTTGGAAACTTTTCACAAAGCTACGCGTTTTATTAGAATCGACTTACCAAAGTAAGTTAATTTTTTACCTTGGCTTCTGACATGTGGTAGAGAAAAGATAATGAGAGCAGTTTCATTTGATTGTAGACAGATACTAAATGGGAAAAACAGAGTAGTAGCAACTAAATGTATTAAAGACCATGTCAAGTGAATCTATGAGTTTCACAAAGTAAAAATGGATCACAAACCAAAACCAGGTCCACCACTTGACAAGTATGGTAATCGATAGACATCAGCCTTTTCCAGCTTTAAGACATATCTGTTGAAAAACATTATACAAGCACATAGTTAAAAGTTAACAACTGTTTACTTTTCAAGACTTGAATGAATGAAAATGAGGAGAGATGACACCAAAGGTCTAATAGTAAGAATCAGATACACTTTTGGATACATACGCGCTACCTGCTTCAATAAAGCGCTCGGCCATAATAGCATTCTGACAAGTAAACTCACCAAAGAAGGGAATTCTGTAAACAAACAAGAAAATGAGAAAACTAAATATTTGATTATGAATACATTAAAATAGAAATGATAGAGTAGAAGTGAGGAAAGAATGCAGCCTTTATTTGTATGATTAAAAAAGATGATATTTTCTTGTTTATTAACCTTAGTTGCTGGAACAATCCTGGAACAGGAGATGAAGCAGTCAATGGACTATTCAAAATCGCCAGCTTTGATATTCTGCTTTGGTTTTTCAAGGCCCATGTCAATCCGTATGAACCAACAAGAAATCCCTTCAAAGAAAGCACAATAGCTAATTAGATAATGTGGTTTATAGTGTTTATACTTGGAGAAAACTGCTAATATTTAACTAACTTAAAATCCAACCAACATTCAAAGTCAATTCCTTTTAATTTAACAAATTAAATCTGGATAACATTTTGCACACAATTCACACACAACTTAACACTAAAACAACTTCTACATATTGCTATAGTTTGTTCTATTATGGTGTATACAAACCTGAACAACTAGATAGAAAGGAGATTTGACACCGAGTACATCAAGCAAATTGTCAAGTCCATCATGGAACTCTTTCTCTGTGAAAGTACATAAGTTTAAACTGTTATGAAGTACATAAGATTAGCACAATTTCCCTTCCAAAGCAAGAATATTGATATACGTAATCTAGTAATGCTTTCACTAACGTTAATATAACCTGTGTAATCAAATCCATAACCCGGCTGTGGCTTGTCACTGAAACCAAATCCTATCCAATCAGGTGCAAAGCAGTGAAATCCTAGATCTGACAACTACTCAAGAAAATAATTCAATAAACCATTAAACCAAAGAAACCATCACTGAATGAAGATATGTTTCACAGCGGGTTCAAAATGAAATTGAATCAGACCTGAGACATGACATTTCTGTAGCTAAAGGACTGTGTTGGAGCCCCATGAAGGAAGACAATCGTTCCTCTTCGGCTGTCAACCGACCCTGATCAAAATTCACAACAAAAATATTAAAAAAACTTAAACATTCAAGACAATTTTTTAAAAAAGTTTCCAAGAAGGAAGACAATACTTTATTTCTTACCAGTTTCTCTGACAAACCATCTCAACTTCCCAGATTTGATTGTGGAACCATATTCCTTCCCTTTATCTTCTGTCCTCTAGAATTTGAGCACATAACGCAGTAAGCAAAAAAAAAAGCATATCTTGGGGTGTGTAACTAAAAATCAAAACACCCAATTTCTTACTCATAATTATGAGATTCAATGCGAATTTTTCTGGGTCTATGCCAAATATAAAGTTCAAGTACAGAATTGAGCTTACATAGAGCATTTGGCCGACATTGCCAGCCTCTGCAGGGCTCTCCTCGATCTGAATGGCACTCCGGCTCGAGGGATTATCAGTAACGAATCCAAAAGGGTTGAAGGCCGGTGAATCAGAGTCTTTGTCTTTATCATTGTCGTTTTTGTTCGCCGAGGCGTTGGTTATGAGTACGGTTGCTCGTCTACGTTTACTGCCCTTTGTGCGATTCGTGAAAATTAATTTGGATTTGGAACTTGTGGAGGTGGGTCGGATCGAAAGTGGGGAGTAGGACGGAGAATTGAGAGGCGGAGCAAGAAGAGCCCAAGCCACAGCCATTGTTTCTCTGGTTGTGGCTGTTAGAGCTTTAGAGAGATTCCGAGGTGGGAAGTGAAAGATCCAACGGCTTTAACTATAAATCTTTTAATTTTATATTATATTTAAAAAAAAAATTGATAAAGAAATAAATATAAATTAAGCCTATTACAAGATAGTTAATGTATAAGTCCCCTTGTGCAGGGTAGGGCTGTGCAGAAACGATCCGATCCAATAACAAATCGACCGATCCAATGTCAACCGACCGCTAAAAATTAGATATCCAATCATGATTGAATTAGATCGGATGACATTTTTAAAAATCCAATATTGGATCGGTCGGTTCTTGGATGACATGTAAATCCAATGAATCCAACCGACCGATCCAATCCAATAATGATCCAATACCATCCAATTAATATTAAGATAAAAAATATATTATATATATTTTTTAAAGTTAAAATATATTATATATATTTTTTAAAGTTAAAATATATTATATTTTATTACATTTACTGTTTACATATATTATATTTGATGTACTAAACTTTTTTATTTAATTATGATGTATTATTGTAATTTTATGTTGGATTCCTACAAATTATTAAGACTTATGTTTTTAATTTTATATTAGATTTGTGTTGTAAACTTCTAAATCATTACAATTAAATATTTTTATTATTTGGATGAGTAATTAGTGTTTTTATAATTGAAATAATATTTTTTTTAAAAAAAAATAAGCCTAAATAAAGGTTTTAAAAGATCGGATGGATCCGATCCGATCCAACGGATAACCAATGGGTGCATCCAATGGATGGAACCGAACTGATCTAATCATCCATTGGATCGGATCGGATCGGTTGGTTCAAGATGATTGGATCGGATCGGTTCTAAAAATCCAACATCCAATTGGATGATTGGATCGGATCGGATGGGCTTAAAAACATTGGATGTCATCCAATGAACACCCCTATGCAGGGGAGTAGAAACAAGCTACCTACACATTAGTTTAGTTTTATTTATAAAATTTATTAATTATTTTTATTAAATTTGTATCATCATCATATAAATATTTTTTAAACCTAAATGAATTTTTTTTAATAAAAATTAAGAGTATGTTTTATATATTGTTATTGTAATAATATTTTATAATATTCAAATTTATATTAATATAAGTATTAAATATTATTATAATAATAATATTTTATAATATTTGAATTCATATTAATATAATTAGTAAAACATTAAGATTGTATATTATTATCATAATATTTTATAACATTGAAATTTATATATGCGACACTCTAATTTGACCAGGACATATTCTTTGAATAAATATTTTAAATGCAAAAGAAAGTAGTCTTTATAAATGATTCGGATCCGAGTTTCAAAAAAAAAAAAAATACTAAAACATGCAATTTAATAAAATATGTCCCAACATAAATATCATAAAACAGAATTTTGCTACAGTATTCTAGGATCGTCATTGTTCATGCGATCCCCTCACAGAGTACATACACCTTCTTGGAACGGTCCCCAACCCGCCATGCCATCACATGATCAATTCTTGTCTATGGAGAGGAAAAAGGGGGTGAGCTAACGCCCAATAAGGAGAGTCAAACCAATCATCAACATAAAGCAAACTTCATATAGCCAAACCATAATTGCATATTGTTGACGCGGTTCTTCGCCAACAGATAATTATACGAATAAACAGGATGGATTAGTGCTAAATAATGAACCATAATATGAAAATGTCGTAACTCTAAACTGGAGAAATTAGTATCATAGAAAGATTATCACTCCTTTCTTTTTAGGTGGTTCGAAGGTTAAAATCTCTCTAGTCCACCAGTCAATATTATTGATCTCTCTTAACAATTCCTTACAGGGTGTTTCTTTACAAAAAATATGCCAACCCCTTGCAACGCCCAGGGTCTTGGTATTTATAGGGAGAGGATACCTGGGCATTGGTAAAGGGGGTCATCCCGTGACCTTCTTACCCATCATGTCATTTATGTGACACTGATGATTAATTCCTAAAACCTGACAGTGAGGTGTGGTCTAATCAATAGGTAAGGGGGGATAATGGGCCGCATGGCCCAAACCAGTCATGGGGTGCCTGAACACGCACGTTTATACTGCGTGTCTGAGAATTCAGGAATGAAATAGACACGTGATGTCTGATATGTTCACGTTTACATTGCGTGGTAGCCTTTACAAGGATTCGGGTGTTAGATGTGACAGTCAAAATCCCGTGATCCGTAAGGGGAAAGACCGGGTAAGCTGTGCAATCCCACACCGCCTGGGGAAGGTCAAGTGTAATGATTCTAAGACTGTGTAGGTATGGGACTACACAGTTGAAGAGGGCTTAAATGGATTGATAGGTACTACCTATATCAGGAAGGTGCATCTTCTTTTCGGTAGCCCATCACTTGAGAACTCCATGGTTAAGCGTGTGTGGCCTGGAGTAATCTAGGGATGGGTGACCTCCTGAGGACAAAGCACGCTGGAAAGACTTGTCTTGGTTTGTAGGGCCAGTCGTCATTCCAGAAAGCAACCATAGTGACGTGGGGCGTCACATTAGATCTATGATGCACCTCGAGCTTGATGTAGTGCCAGCTCGTGATGTCCATACTGCTGACCCGCTACCTTCGATTAGACTGTTAAATCTCTGATTAGCTCGGGCTAGAGAGGTGGAGACTCGTAACATCAGCTCCGGGTGGACGATTTACACGTGGCAGATTGAATTATGCCCTTTTCCAGCTCGCTAATAACTCGCGGATATTTAGGGCATGCACATATCATAATAAGGCATAACATCATCATAGTCATTAGAAAACCTATGCGCGCACTACGAATGTAAATGAGATAGATAACTGTTGACGCGGTTCTTCACCAACAGATAATTAAGAAAATAAGAGAAAGAGATTAGTGCTTAATAATGAACTGAAACAGATGAATGATCTTAAAATGGACTGATGACACAACTACGTTTTTAGGTGGTTCAAAGGTTAAAATCCTTCTACTCCACCAGCCAATATTATTGTTATGCTTCTAGTATTCTCTTACAGGGTATTTTGTTACACAATAGAATCCAACCCCTTGCAATTCCCAGGGTCTCCATATTTATAGGAGAGGGCACCTGGGAGTTGGTAAGGGGGGTTATCCCGTGACCTTCTTACCCATCATGTCACTTCTGTGACATTCATGATTAATTCCTAAAACCTGACAAATGAAGTGTGGTCTAATCAATAGGTAAGGGGGATAATGGGCCGCACGGCCCAACCCAGTCGTGGGTGCCTGAATACACACGTTCATGCTGTGTGTCCGAGAATTCAGGGATATATCAGACACGTGATGTCTGATATATGCACGTTTACATTGCGTGGTTGACTTTATAAGGAGTCACGGCTTCCCACTCCAGCTCGTACCTCGAGCTGGATGCCTTCTTGGCTTGCGGTCTTCATATCCCCGTCTCGGCCCTTAAATAATCTTGGTCAACCTTTGGTTACCTCGAGCTAAAGAGGTAGGACCTTACAACAGCAGCTCCGGCCACGTGGCATCCACATGGCTGATATAATTATGCCATATCTCAGCTCGCTAATAGCCCATGGAAAATCAAGGCGTACATTTTCCCCCCAAGCCTCTGCTCGTGGCACACGACATTATCTGGGGTCACAGTGGAGGCTTTTAGGCTTCTCCATGGACTCTCCATATTCCACCTATTACGCAGGCGTCGAATACGTGGAGCATCGTGGTTGGTGATGGTACGTCTTCTGAGAACCGCATTAATTGGCCTAGCCTATACTCAGCCGTCGTTTCATCTTTCGAGTGGAGAGCCTCGGATCCCACATCAGGGCAATCCAACGGCCCTCCTCACACGACCTTTCACGTATATAAAAGGGGTGGCCGCCTTACGCATGGGCCACCCGTTTATTTTAAAATTTTATAAATTTCTCATCTTCTTCTCTCTTCTCATCCTCAAAAAACCCTATTTTTCTCCCAGTTACCGTTCCCAGCATTCCAGAAGATCAGGTGCAAGGGCTCCTTTGAGGTTTTGGTACCAGTTACTCCGCCGAGGCCCCAACCTAGATGACCCCTTCATCCCCCTCACAGCAAAACACTTCGTAAGTTCTCTGACTGTGCATGTTTTAAATTTTCTTTTTACTATAGCCTAGGTAAATAGTTATTGTAGCTGCATGCAATATTTTGCTGGTTTTTTGTGGGTATGAAGGGTGTAGGTTTTTATTTTAGGGCATCGATAAGAAATCATTTAGGAGCATGGTTCATAGGGTGCGTTTTTTGGGAAAATTTTCTGGGTAGGATTTTTTTTTTTGGTATGCTTGTTTAAAATATCCAGCATTTTGGGTGCAAAACCAGGTAGCTTAGGGGACACACTTCACAGGCAGTTTTGCACTTCTTGCTTACTGAAACTTTCCTTCCAAGGCAAACTTTTATCCTGACCCCCCTGACACACGAATTCCGAGTAATCGGGGATCTATTGGGAGCACAGGCGCGTTTTCATAGAACCGCGTGGTCTCACTCTCCACGGGTTGAGATTACCTCAGCCCGTGCAAAGGAAACACCTCTTCAGATCCTTTCTTATGTTTAGGTCGCCTTTTCTAAAATTACTTATTGTGTTCGCTAGGCGACCAAATGGGACCCAAGAAGAACGCAGGCAGCTCGTCCTCCCAATAATCCAAAGGAAAAGAGGTAATGACAGACTCCCCAATCCCCGTCTTTGGGCCGGCCGTGGAGTAGGAGCTCGAGGTGGCGCCCGATGCTTTTTTAGAGGCCGAGAGGATCGTCTCGAAAATCACCGACCAGGGGAGAGTGAATAAAATATTCCTCTCCCACAACGTCGAGCTGGGGAGGGGCGCCCTGATCGCCTGACCTCCCCTTGAAGGTGAGTGGAGCTGCGCGCCGCTCGACGAGGAATACGCGGCTTGAAGTGACGAGCACTTCAAGGCTGGGACCTTCCTCCCGCTGGACCAATACTTCGCCGACTTCCTCAACTACGTGAAGTTGGCTCATTTCCAACTCCCCCCCCCCCCCCCACCTCTTACCGTTTGTTGGCAGGGTTGAGATATTTGTTCCTGAAACAGGAATGGGAGGTCCCCACTCTGGCGAACATCTTATATTTTTTCTGCCTCAAGGCCAGCCCGGAACAGCGGGGGCGAGGCGACGGGTTCTACTACCTGACCCGCTTCCCAAACACGGCTGCGGTCATCGAGCTGCCCAGCCACCCCAATGACTTCAAAGACCAGTTCTTTATGTCCAAGGGGTTTCGCAACTGCGAACTTCATTACTTCAACCGTCCTCGTAAGTATCTTTTTCTCTTAGCTGGTAAGTTAAGTATTGATTAGCTCCCCCTTATCAATTTCTGACTTAGAACAATTCTGCAGCCATTTTCGCGAGGACAGATAAGTCTGTGATCCTCGGGAGTCAGTACGAGACACTGGCGGGCCTGCCCCTCAGTGAAAAGGACTATCGCCAGCCCGTGACAGACGAGACGATGTTGGCGTGCAAACTGATCTCTCTAGGCCAGAATTTGGCCCTGAGGAGACCCCGGGGGCTTCCCCCAGCTCGCGAGATGAGGCACATCCTCGAGGAGGAGGTCGCGGGGGGAGGAGAGGATGAGGATGAGCTGCCCCTCATAAGGAGGAAGCGGGAGCTAGAGGTCGCCCAAAGAACGGACGAGGAGAAGATCCGGTCCGGAGTAGCCGCAGGTCCCTCTGGGCAAGGTAATCCTTACATGTTCAGGGGCTTAGATAGGGCCACCGTCGATCCTTGGTTAGCTATGTTTAATTCCAATCAGCCCGTCCAACGCCATCGAAACGACCCAGACCTCAACATAACCCTACTCTAGTGCGTCGACCAGCTCGTGCTGGATTACGAGAGTAGCTGCCCTAGGGGTACTGTAGTCGTAGACAACACCTTAGCCTTTAGGTCGGCCCTTTTCGAGGAGTATGGGACTAATCTCCAGTCGTGGCCCTCCCTTCGGGAGGGTACTGTAGCTCCGGGTCTTAGGCAGTATGTAGAAGAGTCTAGCCCCGAGCCAGATTCGGACCCAGGACCTGTTCCAGCTCGCGAGGTCATTGTCTTAGATTCCCCCGCAGGAGCTCCGGGGCCGATGGTCGTGACCATAGATTCCTCTTCTAGCTCGGGGGGTAGGATCCCTTTTGTTATACCCAAAAATTGGAGAATGCATCCTAGGAGGCTAAGGAGAATGCATCTAGGAGAGTGCCTCCTAGGAGGGCTAAGAGGGTGGTCCTAGGAGACCCCAAGGAGGGTGTGGTCCTAGGAGACCCCAAGGGTGTGCAGGAGGCAAGCCTCCCAAGGTTTTCTAAGTGTTGGCTCGAACGTGTCCAAGGTAAATAGCTAAGGAGAAAAGCCTAATGCCCGATCGAGCATTTGGTTGAGCGAAGAGGTTCGAACCTTGTTGGCCTAAGGAGAAGGATGTGTGCCCGATCGGACGTGGTACTTATGAGTACCTTGGACCATTTTGATCAAGGAGAGGTGGTGGCTCAGACCACCTAGGTCCGAAGAGAGAGGACCAAGGTCCGATCGGACCTTGGTTAAGCAAAGGAAGCTTGGACCATTTAGGTCCAAGGGGCATTATGCCCGATCGCATAAGACCTCCCCCGATCGCACATGACCTCCCCCGATCGCGCAAGACACCTGCAAGAGCCCTTGGACCATTTTTGATCAAGGAGAGGTGGTGGCTCAGACCACCTAGGTCCGAAGAGAGAGGACCAAGGTCCGATCGGACCTTGGTTAAGCAAAGGAAGCTTGGACCATTTAGGTCCAAGGGGCATTATGCCCGATCGCATAAAACCTCCCCCGATCGCACATGACCTCCCCCGATCGCGCAAGACACCTGCAGGAGCGCTTGGACCATGTTGGTCCGAGGATATGCTAGGAAGAAAATGGCTCGGACCATGTTGGTCCGAGGAGCAAAGTGTAAGGTCATATTGGACCTTGATTGAAGAATAGTCAACATGCATGAGAAGCTACGTCAAACTGCCCAAAACTACTTCAGTGAGAATCGGTCCAAGCATCCGGGAATCACTCAATCCTCACTCGAAATTAGGGATCAGTTATATTTTGAATGTTTATTTTGTAATATAAATATTAGGTAAATAATAGAATATCCCTATTATGAGGGGATATCAGTTGAGGATCCCATCTCTATAAATAGAGAGCTTATGAGATGAGAGAGGCCCTTCTGCTTATTCTTTCTAGAGAGATAAAATTGGGTCTGTCTATTCTAGAGAGAGAAAGTGCTGAAATTAGAGAGAATTCTTGTATTTTCACAATTTATACTGAAGAAACTCAGTTGGCATAGTCCATCTGATCTTGAGTATAGATTTATAAATCACAACTCTAAGTGGATTAGGCTATTACCGACAATCGGGGCTGAACCACTATAAAAATTCTGTGTTATTTACTTTTCTTGTTTATACCGTCTGTTGTCGTTTACATTCTCTTGAAGGTTCGTCGTATTTGACGTTCTCACGTCGTTGGCTAAAAACGCAGTCAACACCTTTCAATATATATACTTGAGTTCCGCTTTTTCCCCCTTATTTTTGTTCTTGCATAAATGCTTACTTGTATACTAATGTTGTCTTTGTTTTGCCAAAGGAAATATCTCAGCCCGGGAACAAAGACTTGCGAGCTATGTTCACCGGAGGGAACTCTTCTGCTGGAGCCTCTGGGCCCAAAATGAAGAAACTCCGGGTGGCGAAGAAAGCCGCTGGGACCCCAACCAAGTCCCCTGCAAAGGGGAAAGACCAGACCCCAGCTGCCCAGGCCAAGGTACCTCCACCTCCTGCCGCAATGGAGAAGATGCCCCCGCCCCCTCCACGAGCTCCGGCCTTTGTTCGGGATATGGGGGTGGAGCCCAGGATTTTGGCAACCACAGCCCCCGAGGTGCGCATTCTAGTGGACCCCCAGGCCCTGGAGAAAATTCCTGACGTCTTTCGGGGGAAGGTGTACGAGACAGCGACATACACCGTTGACCAGTACTACGACGCCACCGAAAGGGACCTGCGGGCGATTGAAACAAGGAGCCCGGAGAGCGTGATGGAGTCTTCACTGGGAATGGCTCTAATGGTAAGCTGGCTTTACATTTTGTACCCTTCGGTTACCATGCATCGTACGTTCTTTCTTTTTTCTTTTCTAAGGCAGTTGCCTCTTTGCTTTGCAAGGTGCCTTGGCTCTTCACCGAAGCATTTGCAGGTCCAAGGCTCGGCTCGAGGACATGAGGGGCGAGCATCAGGCTGTTTTGGCCACCTAGTAGACTACTTTGGCTGCCCTAAAGATAGGGGTGGCAATTCGTGTAAACGTGTCAGATTCGTGTCGACACGATTATGACACGACACGATTAAGGTAAACACGAACACGACACGATTATTAAACGTGTCAAAAATACGAATACGAACACGACACGATTATTAAACGGGTCAACACGACACGAACACGATAACACGATTATGACACGATTAATCATAATTATACGAAAAAAATCATAAAACATATGTAAAGTATTCGTGTTATCGTGTTTGACACGATTATGACATGACACGATTATTAAATGGGTCAACACGATTATGACACGACACGATTAAGGTAAACATGAACACGACACGATTATTAAACGTGTCAAAAACTCAAACACGAACACGACACGATTATTAAACGTGTCGTGTTCGTGTTTACCTTAATCGTGTCGTGTCGTGTCGTGTCATCGTGTCGTGACCCAAATTGCCACCCCTACCTGAAGACTGCAAGCAGGAACAGGAAGCCAAGGATGCCTTGGCGGCTGCGCGGGCTAAGCTGGATGCGTCCCGCCCCAAGCTGGAAGAGGCCGAGGCTAACAAGGCCGCTCTAGCCGCTGTAACGGCCGAACTCGAGGAGGCCAAGGCTGCCCGGGCCGCGTTGGACTCTGCAAAAACCGAGGCTGAGGAGGCTAAGGCCGCCTTGGAAAAGGAGAAGGCGGCTTCCAGCTCCGCCATGGAGGACATGCTATATCACTGCTGGGTCTTCAACCCGGACGACGACTTTTCCTGCCTAGGAGCGGAAGTCTGGGAGCCCTTCCTGGAGGGGTTTAAAGCCCGTCTTCAGCAAGAGGCGCCCTCTGAGACCGGGGAGACCTCCACAGTGGCCAAGCATGAGGGCGAGACGGCGACCTCAACGGAGCAGCCCGGTGGAGCCTAGGGCCTTACTTTTTCTTTTTTGTTGAACACATTATTATTATATTTTTTTTTGTAACTTTTGTATGATGTTTTTCCACCTCGAGACAATTTGCTTTTATCCATTTTTGCTTCTATACACTTTTCTTTTTGTTGGTGCGATGATTGATGCTTTTATACTTTCCTTAGAAAAAACATGTTAACCAATCTTGACCCAACTTCTAAGATAAGTCCCGGTTGCACTCTGGACATTGCATTAAAAACTTAGTTCGCGTTAACCTCTTATTGATATCTCGTGCTTTTTAAGAAAAACAACGATCCATCAATTTGAATTAACTTCTAAGTCTTATGACCTGGTTATGTCCAGGACGTTAGTTTGAAAACTTAGTTCGCGTTAATTTTGATCAATATCTCGTGCTTTTTAAGAAAAACAACGATCAATCAATTTAAATTAACTTCTAAGTTTTATGACCTGGTTATGTCCAGGACGTTAGTTTGAAAACTTAGTTCGTGTTAATTCTTGACTAATATCTTGTGCTTTTTAAGAAAAACACCGATTAATCAATTTGTTACAACTTCTAAGTTTTATGACCTGGTTATGTCCAGGACGTTAGTTTGAAAACTTAGTTCGTGTTAATTCTTGACTAATATCTTGTGCTTTTTAAGAAAAACACCGATTAATCAATTTGAATCAACTTCTAAGTTTTGAGCCGACTTGGTTATATCCAGGATAGGACTTAGTTCGCGTTAATCCTTTATCAATATCTCGTGTTTTTTAAGAAAAACAACGATAAATCAATTTGAATCAACTTCTAAGCCTTTTTAAGGTGACCTGGTTATATCCAGGCACCATATGCCCCCCCAAGTAACTAGGAAATGGTCTTTCGTGGTTACTTGAGATTACACCCACAAGTATAAACAAAGATTTAATTCTCATTGCTTAAAAAAAAGTGGCCTTTAAGCCTCACAAGGGTGCTACTGATAATATTTCTTCAAATGAATAGCGTTCCAGGTTCGCGGGACTGCTTCTCCATTGAGCCGAGCTAATTTGTAAGTTCTTTCCTTAATGACCTCGGTGATTTGATATGGCCCTTCCCAGTTTGGTTCCAATACTCCATCTTTGGGATCCTTACTGGCTAAGAAGACTCTCCTGAGGACCAGGTCGCCAATGCTAAAAGCGCGTTTTTTGACCTTTGAGTTGAAATAACGAGTGATTTTTTGCTGGTAATGTGCGAGCTGAAGCTGCAAATCTTCTCGTCTTTCATCAATCAGGTCGAGGGAGGCGGAAAGTAGTTCGTGGTTGCGGTCCTGGTCATATGCCTGGACTCTATGCGAAGATACCTTAATCTCGACAGGGAGGACTGACTCGCTCCCAAAAGTCAGGGAGAAAGGAGTATGACCCGTAGGAGTCCGATGCGAGGTCTGGTATGCCCACAGAACCTGGGGGAGCTGTTCTGGCTAGACCCCCTTGGCTTCGTCTAGTCTCTTCTTAAGGCTCACCTTTAGCATCTTATTGACAGCCTCGACCTGGCCATTTGCCTGGGGATAGGCTACGGATGAGAAGCTTTTCACAATTCCGTAACTTTCGCAAAATTCGGTGAAGAGGTCGCTGTCGAACTGGGTCCCATTGTCGGATACGATTTTCTTGGGCAGCCCGAATCGGTAGATAATGCTCTTGACCACGAAGTCAAGGACTTTCTTGGAAGCGATTGTTGCCAAAGGTTCTGCCTCAGCCCACTTCGTGAAGTAGTCGATGGCCACCACAGCGTAGCGGACCCCGCCCTTTCCAGTAGGGAGGGCGCCAACCAAGTCGATTCCCCAGACCGCAAATGGCCATGGGGACGAGATCATCTTCAGCTCGACTGGGGGAGCTCGGGCAACTGTGGCGAATCACTGGCACTTGTCACATTTCTTGACGTATGAGATCGAGTCCTTTGATAGAGTGGGCCAGTAATACCCTTTCCTTAAGACTTTTAGGGCCAGGCTTTGCCCCCCAGTGTGATCCCCGCAAAAACCCTCATGCACTTCCTGTAGGATGGCCTTTGCTTCTCCTGGTAGAACACATCATAGGAGAGGTAGGGAATGCCCACGTCGGTACAACACCCCATCTACTATCGTATACCTTGGAGCCTGATACAGTACCCGCCGTGCGTCATTACGTCCCTCGGGTAACTTTCCTTCGGTGAGGTACTCGAGGATGGAAGTCATCCAGGTCAGTCTGGCGTCAATCATCTCGACCTCCACCCCGACCTCTTCTATACTTGGTTTCTCCAAGAACTCTACCGGTACTAACCCCAGAGCCTCCGTCTCCCCAGAGGTAGCGAGCTTGGCGAGAGCATCTGCGTTAGCGTTCTGCTCCTGAGGTATCTGCTCAATTAAGCCTCATTCAAATGCGGACAATTCGACTTTTACCTTGGCCAGGTAAGCAGCCATCTTGGATCCTCGTGCTTGATATTCACCTAGCACCTGGTTTACCACGAGCTGGGAGTCGCTGAAGCACTGAACGGAGCTCGCCTTCAGCTCCCGGGCTACCCTTAGCCCGGCCAACAAAGCTTCGTATTCGGCCTCGTTGTTGGAGGCCTTGAATCTGAATCTCAAAGACGAGTGGAATCTATGCCCTTCTGGGGATATCAAAATGATTCCAGCCCCGGAGCCGTTCTCATTGGATGAGCCATCCATGAAGATCTTCCATGACGCCTGGGTCGAGGTGACCTGGGGTGACCCTTCCACAGGATCCTCCCTAAATCCTGTGCACTCTGCCACAAAATCAGTCAGGGCCTGACTCTTTATAGCAATTCGTGGGGTGTACAAAATCTCGAACTGACTGAGTTCGATAGCCCATTTCAACAGGCGTCTTGATGCTTCAGGTTTTTGCAAAACCTGCCTTAAAGGTTGATCGGTCATGACGTGTATTGAGTGGGACTGGAAATACGGTCTGAGCTTTCGGGAGGCCGTGAAAAGACAGAACGCCAACTTTTCCATCAACGGGTATCGAGATTCAGCTTCGAGAAGTCTCTTGCTGATGTAGTAGACCGGTTTCTGAACCCGACCTACTTCACGGACCAATATGGCACTAGCTGCATCCTTTGTGACAGCTAGGTAGAGGAGAAGAGGCTCTCCTGCCTTTGGCTTGGACATTACGGGCGGCTCGGCCAGATGTGCCTTCAGGTCGAGGAAAGCACTTTCGCACTCCTCTGTCCATTCGAATTTCTTATTTCCTCGGAGCAGGTTGTAGAACGGCAGGCACTTGTCGGTGGATTTTGAAATAAACCGATTAAGGGCCGCCACCCTTCCTGTCAGGCCTTGAACATCCTTATGCGACCTTGGTGAGGGAAGCTCGAGCAACGACCTGATCTTATCGGGGTTCGCCTCGATTCCTCTAGTGTTGACAATGAAACCCAGGAATTTTCCAGACGCGACCCCGAAGGTGCACTTATGAGGGTTAAGCCTCATGTCGTATTCTCTTAGTATCTTGAAGCATTCTTCCAAGTTTGAAACATGGTTATCGGCAGTCTTTGACTTGACCAGCATGTCATCAACGTACACTTCCATGTTCTTCCCGATCTGGTTGGCAAACATTCTATTCACTAATCTCTGGTATGTAGCACTGGCGTTCTTCAGTCCGAACGGCATGACTTTGTAACAATAGACGTTAGTTGGGGTCATGAAGCTGGTGTGCTCCTGGGCTGCCGGGTTCATGGCGATCTGATTATAGCCTGAGTATACGTCCATAAAGGACATGAGCTTATTCCCCGCCGTGGCATCCACCAATTGGTCGATCCTTGGCAAGGGAAAACAATCTTTGGGGCAGGCTTTATTCAGGTCGGAGAATTCGATGCAGGTCCGCCATTTCCCGTTGGGCTTTGGGACCAGCACGGGATTGGCGACCCAAACCGGAAACTTGGCTTCACGGATAAAGCCGCATTTCTTGAGCCGGGCTACTTCTTCTTCTAAGGCCTCAGCCCGAGTTGTTCCTAGGCGCCTCTGTTTCTGGGACTTCGCAGGAACGCTCTTATCCAAATGAAGGGTGTGCATGATGACATTTGGACTGATTCCCACCATGTCCTCGTGTGACCATGCAAACACATCCAGGTTATCCTGCAGAAATTCGATCAGCTCCGCCTTCCTCTTGCCACAGAGATTTTTCCCGAGCTTAACCATCCGTGAAGGATTTTATGGATCGATATTTACTTCCTCGAGCTCTTCAATAGCTTGGAGCTCGGACTTGTCCTCGCCTATTCGGGGGTCAATATCCTCACTTAGGACGATACTTTCCCCCTCGGCGCTCTGAGGTTTTTCAATCTCAAGATTAGGCAAAGGTTCCTGAGATTCCTCTTCTCCACCTTGGATGGCCATCGTCAGCTGCCCGGGTTTCGATTTTCCCTTCGTGGAAATGTTGTAGCATTCCCTGGCAGCAAGCTGATCGCCACGAACCGTGCATATCCCCGTGGAAGAAGGGAATTTCAGCGCGAGGTGGCAAACAGAGGTGACGGCTTCAAAAGCTATAAGTGTAGGTCAGCCCAAAATGGCATTGTATGCAGTGGGGCAGTCGATGACCATGAAATCGAGGAGCTTTGAGACTGTCCGAGGTCCCTCTCCTAAGGTGATCACCAGCTCAATCGTCCCTATAGCTGCTGATCCTTCTCCTGAGAAACCATACAGCATCATGGAGGTCACCTTCAGCTCGGCGATAGTCAAACCCATCTTCTCCAGCGTGGACCAGAATAGAAGGTTTACCGAGCTCCCATTATCGATCAGCACTCTCCTGACCCTCCGATTAGCGAGTTGCACTGCTATGACCAGAGGGTCGTTATGAGGGAACTGAACGTGGCTAGCATCTTCTTCAGTAAAAATGATTGGTTGCCTTTCCAATCGCTGCTGCTTTGGCAGATGGTACTTAGGGACGAACTCCACTCCATTATGAGCCTTGAGTTCGTTTACGTACCTCTTTTGGGCACCCCTGATCGTGCCAGCCAAATGCGGTCCTCCCGAGATTATGGATATCTCTCCTCCTATCACTGGAGGAAGGACGTCTTGATCTACCCGAGACCCGGGTTGACTGACCGGGACTTCCGGAGCAGGTCGGCTTGTTGGAACCCTGTTCCGCGCATACTGAGCCAAGGGGCCGGCTCTGATGAGAGTCTCAATCTCATCTTTCAGGTGTCTACAATCATCGGTATTGTGGCCAATGTCGTTGTGGAAATGAAAAAACTTGGAGGTGTCTCTCTTCCCCTTCTGGTGCTTTAACGACTCTAGCTTCTTCCAGGGGAGGCGAGCAAAGTTTGCTAGGTAGATGTTCTCCCTAGAGTGGGTGAGCTCCGTATAAGTCACGTAAACCGGCTTAAATTTTTCTATGGACTTATTCTTCTTTGAGCCGTGCTGATTGCCCTCGCCGTTCCCCTTTCTCTTGCCTCCACCGAACTGGTTATTCTGGGTAACGTTCTGGGTCACGGTCACGACCTCCGTTCCCACTCCAGCGGGCTGCTCAGGGACCTGGCTGGTTCCTGCAGCTGAGGCTTGGGCCTCCTCCATGTTGATCCACCCTTGGGCCCTATTTAGGAATTCGTTTACTGAGCTGACTCCCTTCCTTTGTATTTCATTCCAGAGCCCCCCTCCGACGAGGATTCCAGTCCTCAAAGCCATGAGCTTGGAGCTGTCATCTGCGTCTCTGGCCCGAGCAGCGACGTTCGCGAACCTGCTCAGGTAAGCCTTCAAAGGCTCGTCAAGTTGTTGCCTCACGTTAGCCAGGGAGTCGACCTTGACGCGAGCAACCTGGGAGGCTCGGAATACTCTTTTGAAGTCAGCAGAGAAAGTTTTCCAGGAGCTGATTGACTGTTTCTTGTTCTGTTTGAACCACTGTCTGGCCGGCCCAATCAGTGTGGAGGGAAATATCAGACACCTCAGCTCGGGGCCAATGTTGTGGGACATCATCAGTGTATTGAACATACCCAGATGATCTGACGGATCTCCGTCTCCGTTGAATTTGGACAGGTGCGGCATACGGAAATCGGGCGGGTATGCCGTTGCTGCTATGTTGGGGGCGAAGAGCTCAAGCTCGTCCCCTGAATCATATTCGTCTTTCTCTTTCTCTGATAGGAGCTTCCTCATTAGCTCTTCCATCTGAGCCAAGCGCTCAAGGATTTTGTCCTGATTTCCTTGGTTATTCCGGGGCTGTTCAACAGCTTCGGATCCATTGTATACGTTTGGTGGGTTATTGCCCCTCCTATCTTGAGATAGGTTATTTGGGACATTCCCGCCGTTACGTACCTCGGACAGGTCTCCCCCTGAGCGAGCATGGCTGCCACCTCCTACTGGGTCTCCCCTATGAAAGTTAAGGAGATCCCGTAGGTCACCCCTCGGGGTGGCTTGAGGACTTTGCGCCGAGCTTAGGCGCTGGCGTAGGTCTCCGCCAGAAAGGTCACTCCAGTGACTTTCGGTCCAATAGCTCCCGTTAGAGAAGCTTGGAGCCCGGCTTTGGGGGTGAGGATCCGGGCTTCCTCTGGGCGCCCTGCTACGATGGGAAGGTGCTGTGGATGGCGGGTTTCTTCTGCTGCTTCCATAAGCTGGAATATCTCGGATAGGCCGAGGAGGAAACGGATATCTTATTGGTGAAGGAGGATGTCTGACCTGGGATGCAATCCTGGTTCCGTCAGGGCGGATCAGGTTAGGTGGGGGCCTTTCGGCCCTGCCAACTTGCGGGCCTTGCGCCTGGCGATCTGGACGAGGTGCAGGGCGGCTGGCCGGGACGGGCTGGTGCTGTGAGCCCTCCCCGGATCTCCTTCTAGAATTCCCTCGAGCCCTCCTGGGCGGGCTCGAGGCTGGCTGTGAGCTGGGAGTTGAAGTTCGGACCGAGCAGCTATACTGTTGTTCGGCCTTGGGTATTTCTTCGAAGTTTGCCTCTCGGCGGTGCGACGAGGGAGTAGAGTTGGACGTCGGAGGTCTGGCCGAGTGGCTAGGCTTGGACCGATTAGCCCGGCGGGACTTACGAGTCTTACCTTGCCTCTTTCCGACGTTAGCGTCGGTTGTAAGAGGGGGTAGTCGGGCCAACACCTCCTTAATCTGCTGATTAGCTTTCGCCAGTTGACTCCTCAGCTGAGCGTTCTCCACCTCTACCGTCGTGTAAAAGTTCGGGTTTGGATTAGGTGGCCGGGGTGTCAAACTTCCAGTGTCATCCTAGCCTATTGGCTACTTGCCCGGCCGTTGCTGAACTTCAAAGTTTTGCTCACCGGAGATGGCGGCATGATGAGCCTCCTGCCCATCATGTTATTCCACCTCGTTATCGTGTCTTGATTGAGTGGTTACCATAGTTGGATGTTTGCGATAGCACCAATCTAACTAGCTCTCAATGAAAGCACCAGACTGTTGACGCGGTTCTTCGCCAACAGATAATTAAGAAAATAAGAGAAAGGGATTAGTGCTTAATAATGAACCGAAACAGATGAATGATCTTAAAAATGGACTGATGACACAACTACGTTTTTAGGTGGTTCAAAGGTTAAAATCCTTCTACTCCACCAGCCAATATTATTGCTATGCTTCTGGTATTCTCTTACAGGGTATTTCGTTACACAATAGAATTCAAACCCTTGCAATTCCCAGGGTCTCCATATTTATAGGAGAGGGCATCTGGGAGTTGGTTAGGGTGGTTCTCCCGTGACCTTCTTACCCATCATGTCACTTCTGTGACATTCATGATTAATTCCTAAAACCTGATAAATGAAGTGTGGTCTAATCAATAGGTAAGGGGGGTAATGGGCCGCATGGCCCAACCCAGTCGTGAGTGCCTGAATACGCACGTTCATGCTGCGTGTCCAAGAATTCAGGGATATATCAGACACGTGATGTCTGATATATGCACGTTTACATTGCGTGGTTGACTTTATAAGGAATCACGGCTTCCCACTCCAGCTCGTACCTCGAGCTGGATGCCTTCTTGGCTTGCGGTCTTCATATCCTCATCTCGGCCCTTAAATAATCTTGGTCAACCTTTGGTTACCTCGAGCTAAAGAGGTAGGACCTTACAACAGCAGCTCCGGCCACATGGCGTCCACGTGGCTGATATAATTATGCCATATCTCAGCTCGCTAATAGCCCGTGGAAAATCCGGGCGTACAATAACTATGAGGAAGCTCTCATGGTCCTCTCTACGACTTCCATGGTCAACTTTGGGCTACCTTTGTCCACATTTTACCTTCCCAAGTACATGTCTTGAAACATATAGCATACAACATGCATTCCATAAACAGTAGTAATCAAGCAAACATGTTTAACCTCCTTACCTTAGTGTGAGAGAGATGGAGAATCCTTGAGAGATTAGTCTCACTTATTGGTCAAGACCTACCATCAAAATAATAACCTTAATAAAAGATCACCACAAAATAATAACTTTCGATAATTTACTATCATAAACGTGCAAGCTTCCCAAAACCTTAAGTTACCATCATAAACCCAAAATATAACTATTTCCATCACAACTTGTGCCACACGCCCATTGTATGGGTCATGCATACCAATAGCCTCCAAAATAATTCTCTTAAAACCCCAACCAAAATCACATGTTGCCCTCCAAGTTTATCATGCTTATAAAAGGAAAGAATTCACAAAAATAATAAGATACCTTCTTGATACTATGGTGGTTGAATTCTCCTCTTGTACTTCTCTTATTTTTTAAGCTTTTAAACCCTAGCCATCATAGTTTACACCATAGACCATTATAAGCTTATGACCTCTAGATTTCTAGATTTTAATGAAAATAACTATGAACCCAAAAGAAGTCACTTACCTCTAAGATCTTAATCTTAGTCTCCATCTTCTTCCTTCCTTTCTTTCTTAAGACCTCAAAAGTCTCTCCTCCTCACCCTAGCTCACGCCACTTTGGCCTTCTTCCTCTTCTCTCAAAATCTCGAGAGCCTTGCTTTGCTCTTGCCATTCACGCCACTTGCTTATGTTGGTGTGAAGAATATGAGAGCAAAGGCTCTCTATTTATAGGCTCCAAAAGCTTTCACCACCAAGTCACCACTTAATGCTAATTGGTCTTCCTTTCTATATATACACTAATGTATCATCTTATTCACATTGCTAAATCAATTAGCAAGATGTCAATCCATTAACATTCCATGAATTCAAAAATCATTCTCCATTGTCTCTCAAATCATCAAGTCTTGATTGGTACCAAATCCCTTGATTCTTTCTCTTAGATTTAAAAAATTCTATATAGGGAAGAGATGAGATATTTCATTCCAAAAAAATACTCCAATGATTTATTCTACCTCTTGTCACAAAATCAATTAGGCTTGCATTCTCCTTAGATTTCAAAATCACTGCTAAGCTTACCCTAATTTGCTCTATAATCTACTCATGTGATCAAATCTCCTTTACTTATTTACCCAAAATAAATCATAAAGATCTCTAATAGATGATACACTCTAATTTCGAAAATCATAGGGAAAATCCCTAGATAAGTGTACACTCATCATCTAGTCATCTCTTGTTGCCAAATCACTTCACATTCTAAAGGGAAATATCACATATTATGAATAATAATACCTACTAATTATTATATATGCCCCCATAACTATCTATCCAAAAAATATGCCACTTTGTTATTATTGGACCCAATTGCCTCTTGACAGTTCAATTTTGATCATATATTTTAAATTTCCTTAGACTTAGAAATTGTTAGTTTTTAGTTATTTTAATGATTTTAATTTTGTTTTTGGTATATTGTGATTTTTGGGTTTGAAATAATTTTAAGAGTAAAAATAGACATTTATTAATATAAAAATAAATTAAGTTTGAATTAATATTTCTGACTTTAATTAAATATATTTCTTATTTAGAAATATTTAATTTTGATTTGATTTATTTGATTTTTATAGAAAATTGTGTATTTTTATGAAGAAAATAAAATATAGAAATCTGAACCATAGTGTGAGATAGAGTTGGAGCTTAAACTTCACGAGCAATTTTGGAGTTATATCGAGAGAGATATGTCTAAAATACGGTTAGTTGCGTGGGAAAATTCAGTTTCGTGAGGAATACGAAAATATTATATTCAAACTCCAATAACCAATAAGCATATTGTTATCCCCAAAATTTCAGTTCTATAACGTGGAAATCAGAAGTGACAAGTGGCAGTGCATGATCGTCAAGCGGATCATCAAGCGGCACATTAATAGTCAATAAATGTGTTGACCAAGGGAAGGGCAAAGGTTGGAAGTTGACCTACGAAGTTGTGATATTACTGGTCAGGAAATAAATTTACCTGGTCAAAAAGTGATTTGCCCGACCAGGTAAGGCTTTTGACCGACCATCGAGGAATTCTACCAGACCAAGAAGTTGTTTTGTCCAACCAGTTATGTGGTATAGTCGACCAGCTACATCGGAGAATTTTTTTTTTGGTCAGGGAGAAGTCTCACCCGACTAGATGCACGGATTGGCCGACCGGCCATCTCGGAGAGGGACTCACCCGACCAGACATGTAGTTCAGCCGACCAGTCATCTCATAGATTGGTTTCAGTCGACCAGTCATCTCATAGATGGGTTTCATCCGACCAGTCGTCTCAGAAATGAGTTTCATCTGACCAGCTATGTCAGATTGAGGAGTGTAGCCGACCAGATGTGTCAGAATCTCAGGAGTTAACTGCCCAGTGACTTCTTTACAAAATCTCAGTAACAACTTCAACCCGAATCGCTCGTAACTACCGCGTGAATCTCTCAGATATCCTGAAGTAATAGTTATATTGTTGTAATTTTAAATTTTTTTTATTTATTAATTAAAGTTGGTTGAAACAACCAAAGACCCCGTCAAAACGGGATATTTTTCATGTACGATCCATGAGCTTGTAAATAAAGAGCTCATGGCATCATTTGAAGCATTTGATCTTTGGGAGACTTTTAGACTCTCTAATTTGGAGACTTTGAGACTGTGACTTGGGCCATTCTTGGAGCATTTTCTGAGAGAGCTTAGAGAGAGAAAGCTTGTATTCTCTGGAGAGAGAAACTTTGTATTTTTCTACTTATACTTAAGAAACTCAATTGGCTCAGGTTCATCTGATCTTAAGTGTAGGCTACATATATCACAACTCCAAGTGGATTAGACTATTACCAACAAATTGGGGCTAAACCACCATAAAATTATTTGTGCCGTTATTTTCTATTCAAGGCTTACTGTCATTTTGACGTCTACTCGTCGTTGGCCAAAATTGTGGTCAACACATATATTTTTACTCCAAATTCGAAAATTGGAGATATCACAATAATATTAAAAGAAAATTAATATATATTAGTTTTAGTTTAAGTTTTAAATTTTAAATTTTATTTTGATTAGATTTAGTTAGTATGAGACTATTATAAATAGAAGTTTGTCTCTATTTGAAAACACACTCTCTAATCTCTATTTTAGAGAGACATTCTCTTCTACTCTTTTTCTTTTAGTAATTATAGTTTTTATTTATTGTTGTGCTTATTGTCAAGAGTGATTTCAAAGCCCTAAATATGATTTCTTGGTTTTAATAATTTTCATTGATCTTCAATTCCCTTATATTAAATTGCTTCTATTTTTCTATTTGAATGTCATGGATCTTGTAAAATCAAGTTTAGATGGCCGCTAATTAGGGTTTTGCATTATTCTACTATCATCTTAGGTTTGCTATTCACCTAATAGTTTATGATTCTAAGTAGAGTAATAAATTGCAAATAATGTATTGTGACAGGTATCTTAATTGTGATGAAAAATACAACCTAGGTTAAATGAATTGCATGCATAATGAATTTGTTGCCTAGATTAACTTGTTTCCACAGAGTGTAATGATTTTCCTAGGTTAAATAGATCGCATGTTTAATGAGTTTATTGCTTGTTAAAAAGGGTTAATTAAGAGTGTTTAACTTTAATTGAGTATAATAGAGAAACTGGTATAATTGACTGCTTGAGTGTTATCTGCAGGGTTAATAATTTAATTGAGAATATAGATCAATGTTATTATTAAAATGCTTGAATGAGTATTTAGTGGTGGAGAATGATCTCTTAAATTTATTTTTAATTATTTTTATTGTTATTTTTATTTTTATTTTCAAAAGCTCCTTTTTTTATTAACTTTTTATCTTTTGAATAATAAATTGAATAATAATCTTCGTGAGTTCAACCCTTATTTACCGCTATACTGAAGTAGTTGGTATAAGGAATTAATAAAATCAATAATTAAATTTGATGCGGCGAACGACACCCATCACCCTTCCCATTAACATCATCCATTTCTCTCTCTAAATTGTATGTTCTACATATAAATTTTAAGGTTTTACATGATCTAATCTTGTAGATCTCAAAAAAATACCAAAATTAAAAAAAAAAAAAAAATCATCTGAAATGGACATTTGAGTGAAAAGATACGAACCTCCAAAGTTTTTCGTCAAATTTCAGTGCAGAACATCTATTTTTCATCATTTTGGCCAAAAATTAAGTTTTCATGATTGCATCGCAAAAGCATCGAAAAGTATCGTTTTGGCAAAAAAAAAAAAGTTTTCATGATTGGATCGCAAGAGCATCAATTTTGCATCGAAAATGTATTGTTTTGGCCAAAAATCAAACGATGCAAAATCGATGTTGTTTTGATGCTCTATGCAATCATGAAATGTTGATTTTTTGCCAAAACGATGCTTTTTCGATGCAACATCGATGCAATCATGAAAACTTGATTTTTTTGCCAAAACAATATTTTTTTCGATGCAAAGTCGATGTTGTTTTGATGCTCTTGTGATGCAATCATGAAAACTTGATTTTTGGCCAAAACGATGCTTTTTTGATGCAAAATTGATGCTGTTTTAATGTTCTTGCGATCCAATCATGAAAACTTGATTTTTTTTTAACAAAACGATACTTTTTCGTTGCAAAATCGATGTCAAATAGATGCAAAATCGATGTTGTTTCGATGCACTTACGATGCAATCATGAAACTTGATTTTTGGCCAAAACGATTTAAAATCGATGGAAAATCAATAATCTGTGTTGAAATTTGACGAAAACTTTGGAGGCTTATATATTTTCACTCGAATGTCCGTTTCAAATTATTTTACTTTTAATTTTGGTATTTTTTTGAGATCTATAAGATTAGATAATGTAAAATCTTAAAATTTATATGTAGAATATACATTTTAGAGAGAGAAATGGAAGATGTTAATAGGAGGCGCAATTGAGTTCAATAATTATAAAATGGCATATTTTTGGGGATAGATAGTTATGAAGGCATATATAAGGTATAACTTGATTATTCTATTTTTATTCCTTAGTACAATTTCCATACATAGAAATTGTGTCTTAGCAATTCTCTCTTACACACACATGTGCAAACATTTACCATACAATTGATTCAAAGCATAAATAAGTAAATAAATAAAGAATAACTAATATAGTAAATTAGATAGCAACTAATTGAACAAGTAAACAAGGCAATAATAAAATAATAGTAAAATAAAATAATTAAATTAAAAATAAGTATATTAAACAACTATTAATTAAATTAAAATAAATCAATAAAACAATAAAGAATTAAAATGTGTGTTCAGATATTACAATATTAATATAATTATTATATATTATATGTTATTATAATAATGATATATTTTTTTTTTGATGAACAAAGAATTATATTAACACACAAAACCAGCTCAAAAAGAGCCCAACAATCCAAAAATTACAAGAGATTCAGATTTTTAAGAAATACTAAGTCTTTACTTTTCAGCTTAGCTTTAGACACACTAGAAACTCTAGTTTTTAAACAATCTTGCAGCTGAGCAATAGCCTTGTTAACAGAAACAGAAAAGTAATTAAACATGCACTGGTTTCTGTTCCACCAAACCAGATAAACAGAGGCTGCTAAACCAGCAGCAAAGACTTTCTGTTGAATACCCTTCGGTTTCCCCTTCATCCACTCAATCCAGCCATGATAATGCACAGGAGAAACCTCTCTGCCCAGCCAACTAGCAACACGATTTCTCACCTGTTGAGAAAATTGACACTGAAAAAACAAGTGTTCATGACATTCCTGCTGTAATTCACAAATTGGACAGAGAGTAGAAGCCAACTGCAGATGGCATCTTAAAAGATTATCCCTGGTTAACAAGTGCCCCAAAGAAGCTTGCCATAGAATAAATCTATGCTTAGGCAAGGTCAAATTACACCAAACAACATGAGCAAAAGGAACTTTATCCGTATTAACCAACTGACTATACAGCTTGCTGGTTTTTAATTTGTTTTGCACCATAACTTTCTCTAACATCTCACCATTGATAACTGATCTCAATTTGATTAGCTTACGCCAATACCAGCTCACATCAGTCTGAAGATTGTAATCCCAAATAGATTGCCCTTTAAGATAAACGACATCAACCCATTTGACCCAAAGAATATCCTGTTTAGTAGAAACAGCCCATATATACTTAGCAAGAAGCACCATATTCCATTTAGTTCCATCCCTAAAACCAATACCTCCCAAGTGTTTAGGAAGGCACACTTGATCCCAAGCCGTGATGTGAAATTTACTTCTGTTTTCATTCCATCTGCTGGTCCCCCACAGAAATCGCCTGCATAAGTGATCAATCTCATTAATTACACTCTTAGGGAGGAGAAAAATACTCATCCAAAATGCTCTAATTCCCAGTAAAACAGAGTGAATAAGCTGAGCTTTTCCAGCAAATGAGAGATGCCGATTAGACCAATGATGAAGTTTCAATTGAATCTTCTGAATTATATTAGCGCAGTCCCCAACTCTCCATTTTGTAGGTCTCAATGGGACACCAAGATACTTTAAAGGGAACTCACCTTCAGCAAAATGCAAGTCCTTTAGAATAATTTTGGTTTCTGTCTCAGTTAACCCACCAAAATACACTCTAGATTTCTCCAAGTTTGCTGTCAAACCAGAAGCAGCACTAAAATCTTTAAAACATTGCTGAATAATCTGAACCGAAGCATTATTACCTTTGCAGAAAATCACTAAGTCGTCCGCAAAACAAAGACTCACTAACTTCAACCTTCTACACCTAGGATGAAATTTAAAGTCTCTATTTTGAGTAGCATGAATGAGCATCCTAGTGAAAAATTCCATAACCAGAACAAATAAGAGAGGGGAAATCGGATCTCCTTGTTTCAGCCCCCTCCTACCAGTAAAACAGCCCTGCACTCTACCATTCATCAAGATAGAATAAGAAGAATCTTTTAAACACAACATATTCCAATTAATAAACTGGTTCGGGAAACAAAAACTAGCAAGAATTTCCTCTAAATAGTGCCAATCAATGGAATCATAAGCCTTGCTTAGATTGATTTTCATCACACATCTAGGGGAGATATTTTTCCTCTTATAACCCTTAAGGATATCCTGAAAGATAAGAATGTTATACGCTAAAAGTCTATCCTTAATAAATGCCCCTTGATTTTGGTGAATAAGCAGAGGAAGGACCACCTTAAGTCTCTCACACATCATCTTAGAAATACATTTATATAATGTATTGCAGCAAGCAATGGGCCTATAATCCACTGCCTTTGTTGGATTTGCAACTTTAGGAATCAAAGACAACAAAGCATTATTTAGACCTTTAGGAATAATACCTTGCTGAAAGAAACCCAAAACAGCAGTTGAAATATCATCTCCAATCTCATTCCACATTGCTTTGAAGAAACCCGAACCATATCCATCAGGGCTCGGACTCTAGATACACCCAATACTAAACATAGCATTCTTAACATCCTTCTTAGTGAATGGTTTTATTAACGCCAGCTGATGCTCTAAAGAGAGGATATTGCCATGAACAAAGCAATCCTTATGAATAGACCCTGAAGCCTTACTTTGACTACCCAAAACATTTCTAAAATGAACTAAAAAGTGAGCTACCACTTCCTCATAATTCTCAACCAACTGTCCATTATCAGAAACAAACGAGGCAATTCTATTAACTTCCTTCCGCTGTTTCAAACAAGCATGGAAAAACGCTGTATTATCATCCCCAAACTTAAGCCAATTGATTTTACTTTTTTGTCTCAAGAAGCTGTCATACAACCTGGAATGTTGAACCAGAATATCTAATGCCTGCTTTTCCTCAGCTTGAAATTCTTAAGAATGAGGATCTTGCTGAAGATGAACTTGAGCCTGGTTATACTTCTCTTTAGCCATCTGAAAATTACGCTCAACATCACCAATTTCAGATTTATTAAACCGCCTCAAGACATGGCTAAGCCTCTTAAGTTTCACCAAAATACCATCAAAACCCCCAACAGCCACTGATCTTTTCCAACATTGCAAAACAGTAGCCTTGAATCTATCATGATCCACCCACATGTTATAAAATCTAAAAGGTTTAAAACCAGAAATTACCTCCTGAATTACCTTAATAAGGCAGAAACAGTGATTTGAAAGAATATCCCATTGTTTAACAGCAACTGAAGTCGGAAAGAGGTCACTCCACTCTTCATTTTTAAAAATACGATCTAATTTGGAGTAGATTCTAGCCCCATCAGATTGGTTATTAGTCCATGTAAATTGAGAATCAATCGATCTAAGTTCATCAGCTAACCCATACCCTTTCCATCTCTGAGCATCAATCAGTTCAGAGGAAGTAACTGGACGACCCCCACATCTGTCACCATACTCAAAAACTGAGTTAAAGTCTCCTGTAGAGGTGAGCATCGGTCGGTTTGGGCGGTTTTTTCACAACAAAAAATCCAGAATTCGGTTTTCGGTCCGGATTGGTGCAATCCAAAAACCGACCGAACCAAACCAGTTTAAAAAAAAACCGACCGTTTTGGACCGCGGTTTGGTCGGTTAAACCGAATTGATTATTGTTTTTTTTTTAAAGTATTAGTTAAAAAATTAAAAATTTTGGATTGTTGGAATTCACTTTTGTGCATTTTTAAAACATAAATATATAGAACATAATTACATTTACAAATTTTAAAGTTTGAAACATAATTAAAAGTCCATAATTAAAAGTACAAATTTTAAAATTTTTAATAATTAATAATTATATAATATTATATTATTATTTTATTATGTTCGGTCGGTTTCGGTTTTATTCGTCGGTTCACCCAAAATTTCAAAACCGACCGAACAGTGGCGGTTTGCACCGTCGGCGGTTTTTTCGGTTTAAACGGTTTTGGTTTTTTCGGTGTTCGGTAGGTCGGTGTACACGGTTTTTTCAGTTTTTCAGATTTTATGCTCAGCCCTAGTCTCCTGCCATTAACCAAGGAGCAACAGGAAAAATAAGGCAAGATAAATCATGCCAAAGTTGAACTCTTTCACTAACTGTGTTTCTCCCATAAACAAATGTCACACAAACTCTCTTTTTGACTGAGGCTCCTTAACAAGAATATGAACATATTGATCACTCTCTTGAATAATGTCCACTAACAACATACTACTCTTCCAAACCAGCAAGATTCTACCCTCATCATGAGACCCCTTAAAATAACTCCAACCATAAAAAAAAACCTGCCCATCATATCTTCCACTTTCTCACCCCTTAATTTGGTCTCAAGAAAAGCACCAAAACCAACTTTATTAATTATACAAAAAACACTAAGGGACCTCTGTTTATCCCTTTTATTCAAACCACGAACATTCCAGCTAAGAATTTGGAACTCCCCCATTTGATTTTTTGTTTGCATTCAAAACCAATTTCGAACCCTCCAAACTCTTGTCTAGTAGGACATTATAAGCATTTTTCAGTTTGTTCTGGGCCTTAGAAGCCATCAATTTCTTCCCACCAGCTTTCCTAGGTGTAATCCATTCCCCTTCTTTCTCTACATTACTATCTGAGACCTTGTCATTAGTCCCCTGATTAGCCGTGGAATCATGTTTAGTAGCTACCCCAATACCATCTGTATTTGGCTGGCCATGTGAAATCTCCAATGTACTGTCAGGCAGTGTAGGTTTGAACCCAGCTGCATTCCTCTACACTGAAGAACTGGCATCCTGCTGCATCTCAGACTTGCCCAGATCTGCCTCTTCCACTAATTTGTCCAAGTTAGTTCCATCAGCTTTCTTATCTTTTCGCCTCCACACAACCTCTTTTTTCTTATTACAAGAGGATTCAGTATGACCTAACCCCTTGCAAATCTTACACTGTGTGGGCAACCATTCAAACTCAATCAATTGCTCCATTAATTGCCCTCTTTGATTCAAAAACTGAATGGATTTCGAAATCTCATCAGCAATGCCAATCTCCACTAAGACTCTTGCAAATTGCATCATAGATATATCCTTTGTAACCTTATCAACAAGAATTGGTTTTCCAAGAGTGCTAACTAATGCACTCAAACACTTGGTTCCCCAATATTGTAATCCCAAACCAGGCAATCTCACCCATACCGGCACCGATTTAACCATCCTCAAGTGATCTAAATCAGTGGTCCATGGCCTAACTATAACAGGTTTTCTATCAAAATGCAAAACCCCATTTTCTAACACCAAGTCTCTAGTCGCCTCATCCCTGAATTTAACCAGAGTATGGCCTGCATTTAATCTCGCAATTCTCTGATACCCAGTTTTCCCCACATTCTCTTTATGAAACCTTCAAAAACTGCAAAAGGGGGATTAGCTCCTAAGACCATACACACTGCAGCTGAGTTCTAGAAAGATGCTTCAACAGCAATTTCTTCTAAATCCACCTGAGCAATCCGATGACCATCTTGGATTAATGGCTCCTCAAATTGTAGACGAGCACCCCCTTGGTTCGGCAATAATTTCTTAAATGATGATCACTTATTCTTAGCTTGATTGATGAAATCGTTGTGGACTTCATCTTGCTCACTCCATTTCAAACCGGACTGAGAAACGCCCAACTTATCCAAGTTCAGATCCCCTTTCAACGACCCTCCAATTTCTGGGAAGTCAGCCATCGTGTCCTTAAAGATATCCTCCATCTCAGTTGAAGGATCTACATCATCAACACCCAGTGATTCTCCACCCACTTCCACAGGCCCGATCTCTTCCCTACCCTTGTCATCCCTATCCTTTTCGATCGAAGCAGGCTTCTGGTGGACTCTCTTACGTCTCGCCATGGAGCAGCTAGAGAGAAACCTCACGCCTTTATAATAATAATGATATTTTATAACATTTAAATTTGAATTTATGTTAATATAATTATTATATATGTAGTCTTATATTAAATATGTAATGCCCCGGATTCCCTATTATGGTTAATGGTTGGATTAGTAGGCCGGGAGGGCCATAACTGTTTAATTATGCCATTAAATGTGTTTATGCATATTTATGAGAATTATATTATAATATGATGTTAAATGCATGCATGTGAGTCCACATTTGTTTACAGGGATGTTTTGGTAATTTGGCCCGTTGAGGGTATAATTGAATATTTGTTTGCGTGTTAATGATATATTGTGAGACCACATTATAATGTGGATTGGTTCGAGTATTTCGACGTGAGACGATCTTTAAACATGATTTATCGGTTTGGTCATAACAGGTTGAGCTCGGGGCTCGGGGTGAGTCTCAGGGTGATATTAGTGATTATAGCGTTACCGGGGATTTTAGGGTAACGAGATATGAAATATTAGAGTTTGAGATTATTGAGATTAGCGGGAATTGGAAAGCGTTAATTATGATTAACGGTGTAAGCGGGAAGTACCAATTTTACCCTTGAAGTGGTTTTAGAGGCTTTAGATGACACAAGGGTAATTTGGTCATTTTAGGGGTGGATATATGTGACTTAAGTGGCTGTAGAAGGTGGTAGACTTAAACAGAACAAAACAGAGAATTTGCTTCCTCTTCCTTCCCGTGCATCACCTTCCTCTTGTTCTTTCATTGGGGTTTTGAGTTCTAAGTGGGGATTCAACCAAGGGAAAACTTAAAGGCTGAGTTGGTGGCTTGATTCAGCTTGTAAGGGAGGTCCAAAACCGGTTTCAAGGTGAGTTTTAGTCTTTGATTTCAGGTGTTGCTCTATTTTCGTTTAAGTTTTTAGCTCATGAATCTTGATGTGGGAAGTGAGAATCAAAGGGAGTTTTAGTGTTGGTTTGATTTGGATTTGATGAGGGTGAGTTATGGGTGTTATTTGGGGGTTTATTTGTATGTTAGGAAGAGGTTTTATGATGGTTTGAAGGACTGGTTTGAGAGAAAAGAGCACAGGGGAAAAACTGGTTCGTATGAGTGCGTGTTGCTGATCTGGGCTGGGCGCCGCGGCGCAGCAGGGGTGCGCCGCGGCCCTTGGCGTCTGGCAGAGGGAGAGCCCTCTCTGTTTGAGGGCGCGCCGCGGCGCAGCAGGGGAGGGCCGCGGCCCTTAAGGCCATTTTGACCAAAATGATGTTTTTAACTTAGGGATTCAAACCTTAGGCCTCACGGTTGGACCTAGTACCCGGTTGGGTAGTATTTGATGTCTCGGGGGCTGGGATTTTGTTTGGGGACCCTCAGTTATCATTTTTATTGATGAATCCTATATTTTGGTTATGACCAGGTGACCGTCAAGGAATTTAAAGGTTGATCGTTCTCAGGGGTCCTTCATATAATAATTCTCACTCGAACCAGAGGTAAGAAAACAGTGTATGAATGCGGTTGCCCCCTGTATAGGTATATGACATGCATGGTTTGATATTGAGGCATGTTGATTAATATATGTGGACGTGGATTGCATATTAAATGCTAGAGAATGCTGATAGCCTGCTTAAGACACTGACTAGTCAGGGACCGACTCTAAAGTCGATGATTACGCATAGAATAGCTCTATGGCATTAATGCGGGACCGACCCTAAGGTCGAAGAACTTATAAGCGTTTGCCTGGTCTATGACCAAATGTTTATAGCCAAGGTATATGACCCCGGTGACCGTTTGTCACAAGGCTAGGGGACGTTGTCCATAGTTTCGACTCTAGGGTTGTGAGGAAGGTTATGTTGGTGACTAATCACCTTGCACCTGTCCTGATTGAGCTTATGAAAGAATCACTTATCAGTTAAGCCCTGGTGACCCTATCGTCACATGGCTAGAGAGAGCGATGCTCATTATTGTGACTTTTGGCTATTGTCACCTATTTGTTGGACTGATAGTCCTGAATGGTTATTATGATCGTTGTTGATATTATATCATGTTTTATTGTGTTTTCTTGCTGGACCTTGGCTCATGGGTGCTTTGTGGTGCAGGTAAAGGGAAGGAAAAACTTAACCAACCCTGAGTGGAGAGCTTGGGTGATGTGATGTACATACTGGGCCGCTTGACCGCCACGGTCAAGGAGTTCTCAGAGGGACTAGGGGTTTACCCTACTTTTGCCGCTTAGGCCGGCGGGGATTGTAAATTTGAAACTGTAGCGACTCTTTTGTATTATAGACATCTTGTAAACATTTTGAAAGGCTCATGAGCAGTTTATTTACTTAATGAAATATATCATTTCCTTTTTACCGGTTTTTCACCTTAACCTGATAATAACACTTAGATCACGTTTTTAACCAAAGGACTCGAGTAGCGAGTCAAATTTCCGGTTCACTGTTCACCATAACTATTCTGGGGTAACCAGGGCGTTACAAAATACTATTAGAATAATAATATTATAATATCTATATTTATATTAATATAATTAATAAATATCTATTTTTAATTAATTTTAAAAGCGTAGTTAAACATTTAAAATATTTCGTTAGAGTTAACAAAATAAATTATTAAAATAAAAAATTCATGTTATCTATATATTTTTTTATGTAGAAGAAATATGTAAAATATGCGTTATAAAATAAATTATAAGTTGACATAAAATATGCTATATTGATTGAAAATTTTCTAACAATTTATATTACTATTTTTTATTTATTTATGATAGTTTTAGTAATAAATTAAAAATTTATTGCACTTAAATGCTTATGTAAAAAATTTGACGGCAACTGGGCCGTTAAGTCTGACCAGAGACCTACATGGCTATAAGTGATTGGTCCAATTTTATTTAAATATTAAAAAAATATTTAAAATTAAAAATAAAAAAATATTTAAAAATAATTAAATTTTATTTCATATATTTAAAATATAAATTTAAACTAACTTGATTTTTTAATTATCATAAAACCTTAATTAAAAAAATATCAATTAAACCAAATCTAAAAATCCAACCCTTTCATGCTAAACCAATCCCTATGAGAATGAAAATTTCTTTCTATCTTTTTCATTTTGTCTAATATAAATCAATCCTGAGAAAATTGCTGAAAAAAAAATCTAAGTCCTTCATCAGACCAAACAAAACTATATTAATTTGTTCAAATTGCCCAAATCACATAATCAATAACATATAAAAATATATTGTATTCTTTCTTTGTCAAATCCAAAAATTACAAAAAAATCAATCAATTTTTTCGAACTGCAGACAAGTCGGTGAGATTAAGATCAGACAAATCTGGGTCGGTGGGTTAGGAACAGTTCAGAGTTTGTGGGTTGAAATCGAAGTCATCGACTGAGGACGGAGCCAAACACAACTAAGAAAAAAAAGATTGGGACCGCCTGGAGAGGAGAGCGATGGGCGTTTGACATCGAGACCACCTGGAGACGAGATATGTGCTCCGTCCATGGCGTCGGCTGGATCTGGGTTTTGAGAGTATCAGTGAAACGTGGGGTTTGAGTGTGTGGGGGTTTGGGTCTCGGCTGAATAGCAAGATGAAGAAAAAGGAGAAGAATATGATGATGATGATGATGGTCTAGTATTTGAGATTATGTGAAGAAAATGATCAACGTGAGGTCTGGTATTTGAGATTAGGGGAAGAAGAAGATGAACGAAGGGAGAGACGAAGAAGAGCAAAAAAAAATTAAAAAAAAGTCTAAATACGTTTATTTAAATACATAAAATAAAAATAATAAAATAATTTTGTTTTATATTTTTGGATTTTTTTAAATTTTAATTTTTTTAATATATTTAAATAAAATTAAACTAATCAGGTATAACAAGTAGGTCCCCTACACAAAATGAGTAAGACTGGACATTATTGAGGCCAAAATTATATTTAAATACAACAAATTTAACTATATAATAGATATTATTTTCGCAAATTTATCTTTATTAAAATAATTGATTTGTTAATAAAACATCAATCCTAGTGAAATATAAGTAAATAAATAACTTGTGAGGAGAATAAAGTACGTTACGATTTTTTTTAGATGTTTTTTCTGTTTACTCTCTGCACGCTAATAATAATTATAAGTGAAATTTTCATGAATACGCAAATATAATAGGGCAATTAACACATATACGACAAATTTGGAAAAAAAATCTAAAAATATGGTATTTTAAACTAATTACAATATTACGGTAATCTATGCCTATTATATAACCCACAACCCATTATTATCAACATTTACCCAGATATCTATATTACCCATCCCATTACATGATGAATATCACATTCCAAATTTATATAAAACCATTACAAATATTATCATGGACAACATATATAAATATATATATATATTAACATCTTCAAATAAGTTTTGAATTACTTATTTGTAAACTTACAAAATTGTAATCAAAGTTTAGACTTGAAAAAATCATATTGTTGAAAGGTCATAATCATAAAATTATTTTAAAATATAGCAATAAATTTGTAACAAATTTTTACAAACAACATTAGGGATGCTCAACATTTTTACCACTAATCAATTCAATTCAATTAAATGTTGGATGTTGGAAATCATCATTCAATCCAATCCAATCCGTTTTGGCCTACAAATCCAATCAAATACATTTGTAATTTGATTGGGTCGATTTATTTTTATTTTTTTATCTTTGAACCTAAATGTTGATATTAAACAAATTAACAAGCAAAACAAAAAACATACAAAATACTAGACACTACGGAGTAATAATACCAATTTAAGTCCTTACAATTGTCACATTATAGTCCTTTAAATATTAAGTTTACAACATTAAGTCCATTAAACATCATGATAGAGAAAGACTAAGTTTACAAATCCAATCAAATCCAATTGTAATTGAATATCCAATTTTTTATTATTGGATTGATTCGGGGTGATTGGATTGGTTTGGATCTTGAGCAACTCTAAACAACATGATAGAGAAATGCTAAATAAGAACTTACATGTTACAAACATGTAACTAGGGATGCACATGGAGACGGGGCGGTGCGGGGAATGCATTCCCCGTCCCCGTCCCCGACCCCTATTATTTTCCCCCGTCCCCGCACATTCCCCGGCGGGGAACGGGGTGGGGAATCCCCATCGGTAATGAACACTATAACGGGGACCCGTTTATTAAAAAAGTTGGATAACACAAATAATATTTTATATTTTCAAAATTAAAAAATATTTGTAAACACCAAATTAAAACAACATAAAACTAAATTCTTCATTCCATAATTGATAGTCATATAGATAAGTTCCAAAATTAAAAACTTTGCAATGATAAACTTAAAATCAATAAACATAAACTTAAAGACCATAAACATAAACTTGAAGTCCAAACAAACACACAAACTTAATAAATTGTAATAACATCTTCATCTTCAACTTTGAAAACTAATAGTCATCACCACCATTCAAGAGCCTTCTTTCTTCAAGAATCAAAATCCACAAAACTTGGACCCTAAAAGAAAATTTTCAATTATAAGTAAAAATATATTTTAAAGAAAAAAAATAATAATATAAACAAAAAAAATAATTAATGCTAAACTTACCGCTTCATCATCTTCAACATCATCAAAGAATGTACTATGTGAAATCTCATTTTTGATGCATCTAAAAAATTCAACAAGAAATCTGATTATAGAAATCTGGATGATTCAAAAAGAATTATATATGTATATTACTAATACTATCCATGTTTCAAAGAGATTATCTCCAATATACAGCTTTCACCAATTTTGTTTTTCTTTTTTGACCAAAGTTGAATTTTACCACGTTTCAATAAAAGGAATGTACATATATATATTTATGGATAAAAAATTGCATACTTGGTTGTTGTCATCAAAGAAAAAAAATAAAATATGTCATTTTATAAGCTCTTTGCTTTGGGTATAAAAGAAAAATAAATAATAAGAGTAATTTATAATAAACATACCTAGTTTCTCATCCCATAGCCAATCTTGAGTACATACTAATGCCTCCAACATACTCGGGTGAAGCCTATTACGACAAGGAGTCACATGTCTTCCACTAGTACTGAAAGCAGACTCAGAAGCTACTGTAGACACTGGGATAGCCAAAACATCTCTAGCAACTTGTTGTAATGTTGGATACTTAAGACCATTTGTCTTCCACCAAGCTAAAATATCAAACTCTTCACTCCTAGGCAAAACTGCTTCCTCCAAGTAGAACTCTAACTCAGACTTGAAAGTATCCACCTTAGAAGTACTACTAACGAACAAGTCATAACCAGCTAAAGGATCCACATATCCATCACTATCCCCTCCAACTCCAGAAGCATTGGATAAAGGATCAGGAAGATTTTCTTTTCCATCATTTGGTTTGTATTCTTTCACCAAATCATAGCACAACATTCTAATTCGTTCAACTTCATTTTGATATTCACCAACATAAATTTTAGAAAAATAATACTCAATCAATTTCATCTTAAACCTTGGATCCATAACAGTTGCTATGGCTAATATGCCATGAATGGAAGTCCAATACTGCTCAAATTTATCCATTATATTTGATGCCATTATCCTAATCTCATCGTATGAAGACTTAAGACACTCCTTAAGCAACAACCAAATATCACAAATCTTAGAGAAGAATAGATTAGTAGTAGGATATTTGGTCCCAGAAAACATCTCAGTGACATGGTAAAACAACTTCAGTTTCTCACACATAACTTTTGCCAAAAGCCAATCTCGCTCACTAGGTTCTTTTTTGTAATTTTTCTCAGTGTGTATTAAGCGACTGAACACATCTTTATAAACAATGGCACTAGTAAGCATCAAATAAGTAGAATTCCACCTAGTCTTACAATCAAGCACTAGCTTTTTATTGCTTGCACATGATAATCCTTTCTTAGCCTCTTCAAACTTTTCAACTCTTTTTGGAGTACCAGTCCAAAAAACTACACTCTCACGTATAGTTTCTATGGCACCTTGAATTGCTCCTAATCCTTGTTGGACAATCAAGTTCAAGATATGAGCAGAACATTTCATATGAACTAATTCACCTTTCATTAGTAAAGAAGCATTTCTCAATTTTTCTTTCATTTGATCCTTCATGGCAATATTCACAGTACAGTTATCTAAAGTATGAGTAGACAACTTACGTTCAAGAGACCATTCAACCAAACACTCCATCAACACTTTTGCTAATAACTTAGCAGTATGAGGGGCAGGCACATATATAAACCTGAATGCATATAATAAAAAGTAATTAATTAGCACACACTCATATTAAATATACACATAAAATACAAAATATTATACAAATTATCTTATTACCTGATAATTCGATTGTGCAAATTCCATGAATCATCAATATAATGTGCAATCACCACCATATACCCTCTCTTTTGATTATTTGATGTCCACATGTCAGTTGTGATTGCAACTCTACTACAATTGTCACTAATTGAGTTCTTTGTCTTGGTCTTCTCATTCTCATATATCTTCAATATATCCCTCCTAATAGTACTTCGAGATACATTCTTGAAAAATGGCTGTTGACAAAATCTCTAAATCCATGATGTTCAACCATATTGAGTGGATACTCATGCAAAATAATCATTTTAGCAAGTTTGTGTCTTGAACACTCTTGATCAAAGTTGTGAGCAGCTAGTGAAGTACTTCCATCCTTCTTCTTACTTGGATTTAAGATTGAATGTTTTATATCTCGATGCTTCCTAAGAGGACATATGTTAAAATGATCACGCAAATGTGTTGTTCCATTTTTGCTTGATCCTCCTAATATTTTTTGACAATAGTTGCAAACAGCTTTGTCAACTCCATTAATTTTTTGCTTCTTGAAATGATTCCAAACAAAGGAAGTCAGTTTTCTCTTTGTCTCAGTTTTCTCGCTATCAACATTTGATTGGGTTGCTGTCATTGATTCATCATTTTTTGGAGATGAAGGAATTGATGAATCAAGGTCAATAGGTCCTGTGACCTATGTTGATGGAGTGTCTTCATTTTGTCCATATGTTGATGGAGTGTCTTCTTTTGGACTTCCAATCTCAGTCATTTTTTCCTATAAAAATTCAAAGTATACACTTTTAAACATATAAAATTAATTACGAAAACTTAAAAAGATGTACATTTATATTCACATACACTATATTATTTGCATATACAGATAAACTAGAATACTCAAATAAAAAGTGTGTCAAGTGTGTCATATACGTCTATGTAATAATATATATTAGGTTTTGTATAAAAATATAATATACATATATATATATCAGGTTTTGCATATCAATTCATTATCTAGTTTATAATATATTTATTAAATAAATTATTTAATAGCAATATGCAATTTTCTAGGCTCATATAGTCATATGACAATCTTTCTAGAGTTACCCTCATCCACAAAAGTACAAAACCTATATGAGTATATATAAAAATTCATTTTTTTTGTTGATTATGTATAAAATTACGTGGTCAAAACTTCATGCACACATACATATAAGATGAATAGTAGTTACTTGCCAATAAATAAACAAATCCTTTTTCAAGTATATAATTTATTAATGTCTATATTGAGCATTGTATATTGACCGTAAAAGATAAAAAGCTCTGTTTTTATCATTAAATAATATACATAAACAGAGTACCTTATACAATAATAATACTAATAGTTTAATACTTACCATTCTAGTCAATGAATAATCTCCTTTGTCTACTCCTCCTTATTGATGCAGCCACGAGTTGTTAAGAAATATAGTGCTTCCTACTCTGTTTAAGACTCACGATCACGAGGACTCACAACTCACAAGTTATGAACAGGTTGTTGTTTTACAGAAAAAATATAATGTAGTTGGACTAAAGATTGGAGAGTGGACTAGATAGAAAGGCTAATATCAAATATATATGAAATAATTATTTAGGGTTAGTCTCTGAAGTGCACTCTTCAAAAAGACTTTTCATATTCATATAAAACAGTTAGCAATAGCATAATCGGTGGAGTGGCTGGAGTCCATCCATATTCTATAACAGCTAGAGTATTTAATATATAGGAAATAGTGTAATTTGAATTAATGCATTAATTGTTATAAAACCAGAAATTTAATGCATTAAATGATATATCAAAGAGGAAATTAGCTTAATTATAATTAATATTATATATATAGAAATAGAGTTATACCGTTATACATACTACATATAATTCCTAATACTATATATATATATACATAATCGGGGACGAAATGGGGTGGGGAGTACTATCCCCGACTCCGCCCCGTCCCCGAATCGGGTAAAGAATATTAGCCCCGTCCCCGCCCCGATCCCCGCCAAGCCGTGGAATCCCCGCCCCATTAGGGGCGGATCCCCGTCCCCGTGGAGCTTTTGTGCATCCCTACATGTAACAAGCTTTTACATACAACGACAACTATGAACTTACATGTTACAAACCTGTAACATGCTTTTACAGATGCGTAAACCAGTTACATAAAAATATTTTTGTAAACAATATTTATAAATATATAACCAAGTTTTACATATTTGTAACACAAGTTTTATATTTTTGTAGACAACATTTATAGAATAATGCCTTGCTAATTTTTTTAATTTTGTAACAATGGTTTACATAACTAATTTTATAACTAAAAAAATTATATTTGTGACTAATATTTTCAAAAAGTAAGTTGTAACCCTAAACAACATGATAGAGAAATGCTAAATAAGAACTTACATGTTACAAACATGTAACAAGCTTTTACAGACAACGACAACTATGAATTTACATGTTACAAACATGTAACAAGCTTTTACAGACAACGACAACTATGAATTTACATGTTACATAAAAACATTTTTGTAAACAATATTTATAAATATATAACCAAGTTTTACAGATTTGTAACACAAGTTTTATATTTTTGTAGACAACATTTATAGAATAATTCCTTGCTAATTTTTTTTAATTTTGTAACAATGGTTTACATAACTAATTTTATAACTAAAAAAATTATATTTGTGACTAATATTTTCAAAAAGTAAGTTGTAAATTTAGTTAACATATTTGTAACAAAAATATATAAAACTAAGTCTGTAACTAAAAGAATATTATAATTAGTATATACAAAAATGTTAAATTGCATTGAACAAGAAACATAAATATATATATTTAAATTGTAACAATTAATAAAGAAATAGATTATATTGATTAAATATATAATATTTTATGTAAGTATTATATTAATAAAGTATAATATTTATTTAATATTAATAATTATATTTTAAATATTTATAAGTAAAATAAATTTATTTGTAATTATTATTATTATTATCATACAAAAGTATCTATGAACTAATGATTGAAGAGAAAAAGACAAAAAAAAAAATTAAAGTATTGAGATTTTTTTAAAATATATAATATGAAAATTGTAATATTTGTATTATAGGAATTAATATAATTAAAATAGTTTAAAATATAAGATTAAAATTGTATTGATTTGATTAAAAATATTAAAGTGATTTGATATATAATATTTAAAAAAAAGTTGATTTGACAAAAAAAAAAAATATATTAGTTCAAAATTACATATTAATAGGATATAGATACGGTGGAAAAAAATATATGTATATATATATATATATATGTTAGTTCAAAATTATATATTAATAGGATATAGGTACCACACCCACTAACCACTTCTTGCACTGCCGAATGCCACAAATAAAAAAATACCATATATTTGAAATATGGAACGGTATAAATATAACATACCGTATATTTCAAATTTTTTTGCCACATGCGGTAATGTGTGTAATTTTCCCAATACAATATAATCAAATTGATGGACCAATAAATAAATAAAGGGGATTTTTCAAAAATATGGCTTTTATACCATCAATGTGCAAAAATATGGGAATTATACTTTTCTTAATTTGTATGGGAAAATTTATTAAAAACAAAATTAAAATATGGGAAACACAATTAGTAGCTAACTAAAATATGGAAATGTTACTTTTTTTTTATCATAGTTATATTTTCTTTGATTTTGAAAGTAATTTTATTTTTTTATTTTTTTCAATTTTTTTAATTATTTTTTCAGTTATTTTTTTTCTTCTTTTTTCCTTACTTATTTATTTATTTTTCTACCAATTTTTTTCTTTATCTTTTTTTTTTCTTTCCATTTTTCCATTCTTCCTCCTCTTCTTCTTCTTCTTTATTAATTTATCAAATTTTTTATTTCATTTGTAATGTTTTTTTTTTCATATTTTTTCAGTTTTTTTTTTTCATTTTTGTATTTATTATTTTCTTCTCCCATTTTTTTTCTTTTTTCACACATATGAGCTTTTTCTTTCTTTCTTTTTTTCTTCTTCCATTTTTTTTTTCATTTTTCAAACATATGAGCTTTTTCTTTCTTTCTTTTTTTCTTCTTCCATTTTTTTTTTCAATTTTTTCTTTCCATTTTCCCATTATTTTTCTTCTTCTTTTCATTTTTATTCATTCATCTATTTTTTCCTTCATCATTTCTTTTGTTTTGTTTTTTCATATTTTTTTTTAGTTTTCTTTCCTAAGTTTTTTTTCCTTCTTTTTTTTTTTTGTACTTATTTTTTTCTCATTCCATTTTCTTTTTTCCCTTTTTTTCACACATATTTTAACATTACATAATTATTTTACTATTTTTTATGTATTATCTTTTATTATTGTAATTTTTTTTATGGTTTTTTCCACTATATATAAAAATTCAAATCAATTTTTTCAGCATTTTCTTTTTACTGTAATCCTTATAGGAACACCAAAATTTGGAAAGAAAACTAATAAAAATATGCAAACATGAATGGATAACTAGTTACCCTGATGGGAACATTCAAATCTAGAAAAAAAAATTATATGAAGAAGAAGAGAGACAAGAAGGGGTGGATCTGATTTTTTTTTTCTATCTTCAAATTTGTGGAAACTGGTTACCTTCCCATTATTTGTATGTATATTTCTGGGGTAATTGCTTACATTCACGTTTTTTGTGTGTATATTTCTGTGGGTAACTGGTTACCTTCATGTTATGATGTGTGTATATATTTATGGGTTCTTTATGGTAACTAGTTACCTATGTTACTAAAATCATAGTTATTTATTCCTTTTTTCAAAGAAGTGTTCTTCCTCTTTTTCATTCAGATTTGATGTTTCTTTTCATATTTAATAAGAGTAACCCGTCACTCCTCTTATGGTAACTGGTTACCCCTCTTATGGCAGAAGGTTACTTCTCTCAGGGTAACTAGTTACTCTTCCTGGTACATGTTATTTAACCTAGCTTTAGGATTTTTTTTTACATAATTGTCAAAGATAAATCAAGTAACTGGTTACCTTACCCAGGATTTGAAAAAAGAAACATACAATATAAAAATAAGAAAAAAAATGTTTATAATAAATAAATAAAAAATAATAAATACAATTCATATCACAAAAAAATATATATAGATTTTTGCAAAACAACCAAAAAACAAATTAGTATAAAATTAGTTATATAAAAAGAATTCTAATTCAAATTTTGACTTAGGAGTCAAAGAATTCTAGTAATGGGGAAGTTTCATTCCAAGTAAATTAACAGTGCAAAAAAGATAAGTAAATATATTGTGATTGTTAAGAATGAGTAGTATATCAAATCATTTGTGTGGAGTGGAATTAAAGAAATTCGATAGAAATTACATAATGTGAAAGTCAAAGGGATTGTTTGCTTACCCCAAGTGTTTGGCTAATACAATCTTAGAGTAGGACCCAAGAATAGGAGTTAGCTAAGATATATATAATAGAGCCTGATTATCAACCTACCAAAAAACCCAAAAGGGTGGTCCCCATCGTTTATAATACTAAGACAAAATGTATATGCCCTCTTGCTATGTCTATATATGTGTATTTATTTGTTATGGTGCTTTAATTGTACCAATGTCCTTTAGTGCATTTCTTTTTCTTAATATGCTCAGTAACATTCAGTAAACTTTTTCTCTAAATTTTGTAGTTTTGCATTATTGATGAGGCTCTTGAGAAAAATGACCAATATTTTGTCAGAACTAATAAAAATCTCATGGACAGGAAAGGAAAATCATTATGAGAACTGGTTGATTTTAGATGGCAGGAGGAAGTTTTCAAGATATTTTTTAAAATGATTTTAAAATACCAATGACAGTTCTTGCTTCATGCTTATTTAGTTGGTTTGATGACACCTAAAATAATATAAAAAGTAATATAAAAAAGTTAAAATAAAATAATATAAAAATATAAAAACTACCCTTAATAATAACTGGAAATGTAAGTTTTTTTCCATGAAAAATGTATTATAGAAAAGTTAAAAAAAATTAAATAAAATGACATTACAAAACTATCATTCTACTTGAATAAAAAAAGTTCAATGGTAATAAAGATATGGCATAATTAGAAATTTTAACAAAAATATGGAAAAAAAAAAGCCATAAAAATGATAAAAAAGTATAAAAAGCCATAAAAAAATTATGCTGAAAAAAAAGCCATATTTTTTAAAACTTCAATAAAAAGTCCATATAAAATGTAATTTCCACATAAATAAATATAAGAAAAAAGCCCAGTCAGCAAGCTTAGGGCAACACTAGAATCACAGACTTTGACAGAAGGCGTTTGTGCGAAGCTCTCCGCCAAAAGGATGACCGGCGACACCGCCTTTTCGCCGAACGACCCGTCGCTATCATCCAACGCTGATCTCCATATCACCGTGAGTCTCTAATCTACTCCACTTTCAATTTTTATATTAAATCATGTTTGGTTTCTTAGAAAATTTCAAGGATTTTTTTTTTTTCGTTTGGTCTTTCAAACTCAAGTTTTTATTGTTGAATTTGAGGAAACAATGTTAGGGAATCGTTAAAGTGCAGCACTAAATTGATTAAGCTTTAATTTCGGCTATGACGGTGTAAGAAGGTAATTGGCGTTTTCCTTGTTCTAATTGGTAGTCACTGACAATTGGTTGAACCTAATTAATAATAATGCGCAATCTTGGGATGCTCTAAAGAATTTCTTGTATTTCTAATTAATGCTCATTCCTCCTTGTTTTCTGCAAAAGTTTAAGATTTTGTGATCATGTTATAATTAAGCTGTATTAGCTTAAAATAACCTTCATGGTAGGATTATGGGTCCTGTGTGGGTACAAATTCAAATATGCATACATTCTTACCGTCTAGGTGCTAGTTTCCCTTGGAACATGGTTTATATTGATTGTTTTTTTTTTTAGATTGATGAAGGTTCTCAGAATAGTGAGAATCTGCTTGAGGAGGAAGGAAATGATTGTGAGCAGTTGTTTGAGATTGATGGTGATGACCATGAGAATGGAATGGATGGTAAAAGCGACCATTATTTTGACATTGAAAGCAATGGCCATGAAGATGATGGAGATGATACAAATGAACACTTGTTTGACATTGAAGGCAATGGCCATGAAAATGATGTAGATGAACAACTATTTGACATTGAAGGCAACGGACATGATGACAACAAGGATGATGCTAGCATAGTTGATGACGGAAGTGGGACATCTCAAAGGAAGGTCTATCCCCCACCTGTTGTAGGGATGGAGTTTGAATCTTATGATGATGCTTACAACTTTTATAACTGCTATGCTAAGGAGATTGGATTTGCTATTCGGGTTAAGTCATCATGGACCAAACGGAACAGTAAAGAGAAGCGGGGTGCAGTACTCTGTTGCAACTGTGAGGGTTTCAAAACAGTTAAAGAAGCTAACAGTCGTAGGAAAGAAACAAGAACAGGCTGTCTAGCTATGATAAGATTGAGATTAGTGGAATCTAACAGATGGAGGGTGGATGAAGTTAAGCTTGAGCACAACCATTTGTTTGATCCTGAAAGAGCTCAAAACTCCAAGTCACATAAGAGGATGGACGCTGGGGCAAAAAGGAAGGTGGAGCCAACACTTGATGTTGAAGTACGAACTATCAAGTTATATCGTGCACCTGCCATTGACACAGTTAGCTATGGTAGCTCAAACTCCAACAAAGGAGAAATTAACAGCCAAAATGATCGGTCTAGTTCCTTGAACTTGAAGCTTAAAAATGGAGATGTACTACTCATTCAGAATTTTTTTTGTCGGGCTCAACTAGTTGATCCAAATTTTTTTTATGTTATGGATTTCAATGACGAAGGGCTTTTAAGGAATGTATTTTGGATTGATTCCAGGTCTAGGGGTGCCTATGGTCACTTTAATGATGTAGTTTTATTTGACACAACATGCTTGTCATATAACTATGAAATTCCACTTATTGCATTTGTTGGTGTAAATCACCATGGGCAGAACATTCTGCTGGGTTGTGGTTTGCTTGCAGATGAGACATTGGACACATACATATGGTTATTTAGAGCTTGGCTTACATGCTTGTCTGGCCGCCCTCCTCAGACTATCATCACAAATCAGTGCAAGGCCATGCAAAATGCAATTGCAGAGGTGTTTCCTAGGGCTCACCATCGTTTATGTTTGGCAAATGTAGCGCAAAGTATTCTTGAAAGCTTGGGAGCATTGCAAGAGTACGAGGCATTTCAGATTCATTTTATTAGGACTGTGTACGACTCTCTGAAAGTAGAGGAATTTGAAATGGCTTGGGAAGATATGATCCAGCGCTTCGGACTCAGGGATCAGGAGTGGCTTCGGATTCTCTATGATGATCGAGAACGATGGGCTCCAGTTTACTCAAAGGACATCTTTTTTGCTGGATTGTCCTATTTCCAGAAGGATGAGTCCGGGAGCTCAATTTTTGATGGTTATGTGCATGAGAAAACTTCTTTGAAGGACTTTTTTGATGTGTATGATTTATTCTTGGAAAAGAAACGTCAGAAAGAAGCACTTGATGATTTTGAGTCAAGAGATTTGAGCCCCATATTGAAAACGAGGTGCTATTATGAGTTGCAGCTTTCGCAATTCTATACAAAAGAGGTATTCAGAAAGTTCCAAGATGAGGTTGTGATGATGTCTTCTTGTTATAACATAACCCAAGTTCACACAAATGGATCAATTGCGACATACATGGTCAAAGATAGCGAGGGGAAAGAACTTATGAGGGATGTCCGGAACTTTGAAGTAGTGTATGACAAAACAGGCGCAGAAGTTCGCTGCATTTGCAGCTGTTTCAATTTCAAAGGCTATTTATGTCGACATGCCTTATGCATACTCAATTATAATGGCGTAGAAGAAATCCCATTTCAGTATATGTTATCTCGATGGAGGAAGGAATTTAAGCGCTTGTATGTACCAGATCTTGGCTCCAATAATGTTGATATCACAAACCCAGTTCAGTGGTTTGATCATTTGTACAGACGAGCAATGCAAGCTGTTGAGGAAGGGGTGGTTTCTCAAGATCACTATATGGTTGCTTGGCAAGCATTTAAGGAGTCTTTGAATAAGGTTCGTCTTGTAGCAGACAAACATGTATAGTAATTAATAATTTTGTACAATTCTTTGTAGCTAGCAATTTTTTTTTTTTTGCCTCTTTCTCTTTCAATCCCTTCATCATAGATAGCTGCCTTTGGACGCGGTTCTCTCTTGGAACAGAGATATTTAATTAAATCTACTTGCTTGGTGGAAACCTTTGAGCTTTTAAGTAAATCCAGCAAACACGTTGAACCAATTCTAGTGCCTTGGTATACCAGGTCTGTATTTAACATGATTCTTTATTTCTTTCTATTGAAATTGCCCATTTTCTGCTTTGAATGGTTCTAACTAACTCATGCTTTGAATGGTTTGCTGCATTCGATTGCTAACTATCTGTTCTACATCTTCAAGCTCGAATTCGGTCTTTCATGTCTGTCTTAACTGCTGAACAAGATTATGGCTGGTATGGAGTTTGCATAGATACAGTTTCTTCCATTGATGGTCATACAAATAATGCAAGTGGGGTTTAAAAAGTTGATAATCTGGTTTTGAAGTCTGGAAAGGTATGGAAAGGATCTTAGTCTTGGGTTTGCACTACATAAAGTAACATTATCACAAACACCACTATTGGCTTACCCCTCTTAACCATGACTCTCTCTCTCTTTCTCTCTCTTGTAATGAAATTGAATGCAATACCTTAAACTTAGATATATTAAAATATATTAGAGATAAAATTACATGAATGAGTTGTTAGAGGAAAAAAAATCCCAAGTAAATAAATATTAGTAAGTGTAATATTTGTCGAAATTTCATGTTTTTTTACAAGGACAGTTTCTTTGGAGTAAATGTTTTCTTTATTTATTATATTTCGTTTTTCTGTCAAACAGGATAAATACTATATAAAATTCCTTCTCCTTGAGCCTTGAGAAAAAATATTGTCGTTTTTTATTAAATACAAAGACGTGTTGTTTTTTTCAAGGACTTATAACTCAAAATATGAACACATAATGACTTTCTAAACAAATTAAAGGTTTACCTTAAAAAATATGAAGAAATATAGAAGGTTTTATTTTATTTGTTATTTATCCTAATACAAATTGAACCTTTATTACATTAATAATGAAATTACGAGTTAACGACATTGAATAACAAAAAAATCAAACTGAAAGTTTGGCATAATAAATCAATAAAAAATGTTAATATAAGGTGTATTAATATTTAAAAAATAATAATAAGGTGTATTAGTTCATGAAAAATGTTAGTTCATCAAACAATACAATTGATAATAAAATCTTGACTGAGCATTGTTTTAATGTGTGCAATAAAACCTCTATTTCAAGCTTTTTTTTTTAAAAAAAAAGGAGAAAAAAACCCCTCTATTTCAAGCCTATTTATTATGTTGCTTTTTTTTACATTTAATTTTCTAATATTTGTTTTGTTTTTGGTTGCTTTCCTAATGTTGACCACGATTTTGGCCAACGACGAGTAGACGTCAAAACTACAATGAACATTCAAGAGAAAAATACGACACAGATAATTTTATAGTGGTTCAGCCCCAATTTGTTGGTAATAGCCTAATCCACTTGGAGTTGTGATATATTTAGCCTACACTTAAGATCAGATGAACTTAAGCCAACTAAGTTTCTTAACTGCAAGTAGAAAAATATAGAGTTTATCTCTCTAGATAATACAAGCTTTATCTCTCTAACCTCTCAGAAAATGCCCCAAGAATGCCCCCAGTAATAGTCCCCAAAATCTCAAAACGAGAAAGTTTTCTCAGTCTAAAAAGATCATATCCCCCAAAATGATGCCATGAGCCATTTATTTATAGGCTCATGGATCGAACATAAATATCTCCCTTTTACCAGGTCATTGGTTCTTCCAACAGACTTTAATTAATAAAATATAAATAAATCTAATATTACAACAATATGGCTATTATTCCGGGATATCTGAGAGATTCCCGTAGCAGTTGAGAATGATTCGGGTTGAAATTGTTACTGAGGACATGGGCAAACACCTCTCGTCGGCAAAGCACACTTCTAGCACATTTCTGGTCTAACATGACAATTTCTGGTTTAGCAAAACAGACTGACTGGTCGGCCAAGCACCTGACTGGTCGGACAGATACCTCACTGGTCGGTCATGAAACTTCTCTGGTCTAGCATAACACTTGACTGGTCAGTCAAAAATCTTCACCGGTCGGACAGAAATTCTATCAGATCGGTTAGATCACTTTATCACAACTCCGAAGAGCCAACACATTTATTGACTATTAATGTGCATTTTACTGACCATGCATTGCCACTTGTCACTTCTGATTGCCACATCATCGAACTGAAATTTTGGGAATAACATTTGCCCCCAAAGTTTATTATATGATTTACTCGTATGATAAACTTTTCTTCTAGCAAAATGTTTTTGAGGTCATCCAAAAGCTTCCATCCGTTCGATAACTTTCACGTAAACCCACGATTGAACTTGTCTTTTGATTTCTTCAAATTCTATTTTTTGATCTTGTTGTTGTGTATTTTGGGTGAGGATATGTGTTTGTGTCCATGCTATTTGGGATCTACATTTTATCAAAAAAGGGTTTAGGGAAAACACCCATGCCCGATCGGCCATGACTGTTTGTTTGCTTGAATATTCGAGCATTCCTCGGACACAAAGGGATCGGGCATGAATCTTGTGCCCACCGATCGGTCACCACAGACCAACACCCTAACCGATCGGTCAATATGCGCTGGCCCCTCGGACGTACATCTTAGCTCGGATGCGTGCCATCAACAACCGCTCGGCCACAGGGCCTAACTCCTCAGACGCACACACACTCCGCACACGATCGGCCACTAGGCCTAGCTCCTCGGTCACACGCACACACCGCACCCGATCGGCCAATGGGCCTAGCACCTCGAACGCGCGCGCTGGCTAGTCGAACACGCATGCCTCCGCTCGGACCAACTCGTGACTGCCCCTCGGAACCCCAGCGCAGCCCCTCGGATGCCTGCTTGATGAGGCTCCTCGGGTGCACCAACAACCTCTCGGCCAATGGGCCTATTTCCTCGGATGCATGCCATCGACAACCTCGGCACCCTCTACTCGGACACACGCTCACACCATCCGATTGGCCCCTACGCACGCCCGCTCGGACATCATGCAGACACCATGCCGAGCTGCTCAGATTCAACTCCTGCTGCCAACTCTGCCACTCGGATGCATACCTTGGCTCGGACGCCATTCGCCCGCTCGGATGCGCACACAACTGATCGGATGGCACGCCCATCCACTCGGGCACCACACGCCACACGATCGGTCATCACCATCCGATCGGCACCTTAAGCACTTTTTAGCACAAAAGTTCTTTTTCCCTTATGGACATTATACTTTTACCACTTAGATGAATATTTATCTAAGTAATAAAAATAAATATTTTTCTCGTACAGCCGAGCTGTTGGCAATTATACTTTACTTTTCTTTGTTAACTTGAAACATTCTAAGTCTTTTTAGACTTAAAAAGTTAAAAGCTTTTTGTGAATAGTAAAGTCACTCTGATGTATGCCTTATATTTTCGCATGAGTACTTAGTTTTCTAACTTAGAAATTCTAGACATTTCATAAGTCCCTGCTAAGTATACTTTCTCACACTCTTATTGCTCTAACATTTTATGAGCATAATGTTTATTGTCACACGAATATTTGCTTCTAACTTGGAATTTGAAAAATTCCAAGTTACTTAAGCTTTGTCAAACAAATTAGCTTAATGGCCTTTTTTTACTTCAAAATTTTATAAGACAACCTAAAAACAAATATGTTTTACTCGTGCTCTTATTGCCTATGTTAAATTATATACCAGTATACCCCATGTGCCCCCAATCGATCGAGGGTTGAAAGATCCTGGGTCACTCGCTACTTGACTGAATCTATTCGAGCAGTTAATTGCTCGTGAAATACATAGAATATATTGAAAAATATTCGAGCAGTTGAACACTGCTTGAATGTATCGACCAGTTGAACACTGTCCGATTTTACCGACCAGTTGAACATTGTTCGAATAATTAACACACATGCACATTTGTAGCAAGAATCGACCACGTTGTGTGTAATGCCCCGGATTCCCTATTATGGTTAATGGCTGGATTAGTAGGCTGGGAGGGCCATAACTATTTAATTATGCCATTAAGTGTGTTTATGCATGTTTATGAGAATTATATTATAATATGATGTTAAATGCATGCATGTGAGTCCACATTTGTTTACAGGGGTGTTTTGGTAATTTGGCCCGTTGAGGGTATAATTGTATATTTATATGTGCGTTAATGATATATTGTGAGACCACATTATAATGTGGAGTGGTTCGAGTATTTCGACATGAGACGATCTTTAAACGTGGTTTAACGGTTTGGTCATAACAGGTTTAAGCTCGGGGCTCGGGGTGAGTCTCGGGGTGATATTTATGGTTATGGCGTTGCCGGGGATTTTAGGGTAACGGGATATGAGTTATTGACGTTTGAGGATTTTGAGATTAGCGGGAATTGGGAAGCGTTAATTATGATTAACGAGTTAAGCGAAAAGTACCAATTTTACCCCTAGAGTAGTGTGAAAGGCTTTAGATGACACAAGGGCAATTTGGTCATTTTAGGGGTGGATATATGAGACTTAAGTGGCTGTAGAAGGTGGTGGAATAAACAGAATAGAAACAGGGGTTTGCTTCTTCCATTCCCGTACATCATCTTCTTCATTTCTCCTTTGAGGGTTTTGAGTTCTTGGTGGAGATTCAAGCTAGGGAAACTTAAGGGCTGGATTGGAGACTTGATTTAGCTTGTGAGGGAGGTCCAAAACCGGTTTCAAGGTGAGTTTTAGCCTTTGGTTTCAGCTAGTGCTCTGTTTTTGTTTTAGTTTTTAATTCATGGTTTTTGATGTGGGAAGTGAGAATCAAAGGGGGTTTTTGTGTTGTTTTGATTGGGGTTTGATGAGGGTGAGCTATGGGTGTTATTTGGGGGTTTAATTGAGTGTTTGGAGGAGGTTTGGAGTTGGTTTGAAGGGTTAGTTCCAAGGGAAAATGCAGGGGAGAGTTGGCTGGTGCGTGCTGGTTCTTGGCTGTTTTGCGAAATGAGCCGCGGCCTGTCTATGGCGTGCCGCGGCCTATGATGGCTTAAAATGTGAAAATGGCCCTGTCAGGAGGGTGAGCCACGGCCCATCAGGGTAGATTTAGCCAAAAGCATGTTTTTAGCTTGGGGATTCAAACCTTAGGCCTCGGGGTTGAACCTAGTACCTAGTTGAGTTATGTTTGATGTCCCGGAGGCTAGATCTTGGTTTGGGAACCCTCAGTTATCATTTTTATTGATGAATCCTATATTTTGGTTATGACCAGGTGACCGTCAAGGAATTTAAAGGTTGATCGTTCTCAGGGGTCGTTCATATTATAATTCTCACTCGAACCAGAGGTAAGAAAACAGTGTATGAATACAGTTGCACCCTGTACAGGTATATGACATGCATGGTTTGATATTGGGGCATGTTGATTGATATATGTGGACATGGATTGCATATTAAATGCTAGTGAACGCTGATTACCTGTTTAAGACACTGACTAGTCAGGGACCGACTCTAGAGTCGAGAATTATGCATTGAATGGCTCTATGGCATTAATGCTAGACCGATCCTAGGGTCGAATAACATATAAGTGCTTGCCTGGTCTATGACCAGATGTCTATAGCTAAGGTATATGACCCCGGTGACCGTTAGTCACGTGGCTAAGGGACGTTGTCCATAGCTTCGACTCTAGAGTCGTGAGGAAGGTTATGTTGGTGACTATACACCTTGCACCTGTCCTGATCAAGCTTATGAAAGAATCACTTGTCAGTTAAGCCCTGGTGACCCTATCGCCACATGGCTAGAGGGAGCGATGCTCATTATTGTGACTTTTGGCTATTGTCACCTATTTGTTTGGACTGATAGTCCTGAATGGTTATTATGATCGTTGTTGATATTATATCATGTTTTATTGTGTTTTCTTGCTGGGCCTTGGCTCATGGGTGCTATGTGGTGCAGGTAAAGGGAAGGAAAAGCTTAACCAACCCTGAGTGGAGAGCTTGGGCGATGTGGTGTACATACAGGGCCGCTTGACTGCCACGGTCAAGGAGTTCTCAGAGGGACTAGGGGTTTACCCTACTTTTTCCGCTTAGGCCGGCGGGGATTGTAAATTTGAAATTGTAGCGACTCTTTTGTATTATGGACATCTTGTAAACATTTTGAAAGGCTCATGAGCAGTTTATTTACTTAATGAAATGTACCCTTTCCTTTTTATTGGTTTTCACCTTAACCTGTTAATAGTACCTAGATCACATTTTTGTTTAACCAAAAGACTCGGGTAGCGAGTCAAATTTCCGGTTCACTGTTCACCGTAACTGTTCTGGGGTAACTAGGGCGTTACACTATGCGTAGTCTTTTTTATTACTCGTAAATTAAAAAGGAAAAAACGTGTCTAATAACGAGTCTTAAACAACAAAAATTGTTCAAAAATAGCTGACTGGTCAGCAAATAACCAGCTCATAAACCAAATTTAAATAGCAAGTTAAACAACTTGAAATTAAACTACCACTCTGAAAGCGGTATTTAGTGATAATATATCCCCCGATGCTCGCTGCTCCAATGGTTTCTAATCCTAGCACTCCCGCTCAGCATACCTCTCCCTTGCTTCGTTGCTATCCTCAGCCAGTGTGGTCCTCCACATATAGTGTCTAAGGTGAAGTCCATAGGTCCGGGCTGCAAGGGTGGAGATCTTTGTCGTTTGAACCCAGGATTGTTGCTGCCTCCTTCTCCTTGGGGTGTCTCTGCCCGATATTTCCTCAACTTGCTCGACCGGAGAAGAAACTCTATCTCTGTAACGACCCAAATTCGCTAATAAGGCTTAGGGGCCTTGATTAGCATGCCGGGAGGGCATAAATGGGATTAGAGTGGATATTGTTGACTTAAATGTGTGAATATGTGATTAATGTTAATTATATGATAGTTGATGATCTTATGTGATAATATGAAATAAATATGTGATATATGTGAGAACCACATTATTATGTGGACAGGTTCGCAGAGCACGACTCGAGACGATCCTAGGGTCAGATAGCGTGAAAAGTCACAACGGGACTTAAGATATGACTTTGGATAAGTCAGGGGTATTTTAGATATCGGGTAGTGATTTGAACTATCGGGTCATGAAAATAAATATAAGGAGATATATTTGAGGATAGGATGTCTAGGCGGGAATATTGGGGTATTTTACCGTTTTGGCCTCGGGGACGGATCTGGCACCCCGAGCCTTAGGATTGACTTAGCAATAAGATAGACTTAAGGAAGCTTTTAGAAGAAAAGACAAACCGACCAAAACTCTTTTCCTCAGTTCTCTCTCACTCTCAAGGAAAACAAAAGGGGAAGGAAAACATTGAAATTTTAAGGGAATCAAGCTGGAATTTATGAGAATTGAGGTGGGGATTTGGAGGCTTAGCTCAGGGATTAATCAAGAACTGAGTCAGGGTTAAGGTAAGCAATTTAATCTTCTCTTCTGTGGTTGGAAATTCTGGGTTTTGGTTAAGTTTTGAGGCAAACATGGTTTTGATGTTTTAAGACAGAATTGAGGAGGAAACTTGGGGACTTAGCTTGGCTTTGGCTTGGTGAAGTGGTTCAACAAAAGAGGTAAGTTTCAACTCATGGTTTAGAGGTTTTAAATTGGATTTGAATGGCTGGTTTGAGTGTTTATAGCTCTTGAGTTTCAGAAATTGAAAAGAGAAGATTAATGTGTGTTAGGCTGTGTTTTCTGTGGAATTATGTTGTCTAAGTCATGCTAAAGGAGTTGGGATTAATTGGTTATGAGTTGGGGAGCTTTGGGATGGTTTAAGGTGAGGTTTCAGGCTTAGAAATGATGGGTTTTTTGGGCACGAAGGGGAGGGTTGCGGCTCTGTTCTAGAGCGTTGTGGCCCTAGGATGAAAAAGGGCCAAGGAGGCTCGGCCAGGGGAGGGCACCGCGGGGCCCAAAGCAAGGGCCGCGACGCGTGTTATGTTTGGGAAGGCATGGGTTCTGTTTTGAGGCTAGGGCCCCGGCTAAGCTTCAAGGGCCGCAACCCTTGGTTGCACACATGAGTTTTTGAGTGTTTTAGGCACGGGAAAGTGGTCTAGTATGCTCGGGATTGGTTTCACCACCGCGCTTGGTGGAATTCGGATTCCCGGGAGTTAGTTTTGTAACTGGAAACCTATATTTGAGTATTAATGGAACCCTATACTTTGGTTGTGACTAGGTGATAAAGGCTTAGGCTCGGGAACGGATCGTGCTTGAGGGGCGCTGCTCGTAATTCAATTACTGTACAGACTAAAAGTAAGAAAACTGCACCTGGTTGAATCTATGTGATGGGACTAAGGGCTCCCTATTGTAAACGCTTGAAAAGATGGTATTATGCCATGCAAGCCATTTAGTGAACCAACGACCTAAGGGTGCCAAGGGTTTCACTAGCGCACAGGGCGCGGCTCGGCCACTGGTAGCCGAGGACAACTTATTATGCACTAAGCTCGGTTTAAGCGGGCCGAAGTCAGTGGGTTAAACAGAGGGTGCGGCTTAAGTCGTCGGCCCTGAATATTATGTGATATGAGTGTAATATGTGATTGATTGTATCTTGAACCTGAATGTACATGCTGAATATCTGTTGTGGATTATCTGATGGGAATGCATGCTTAATGAATTAACTGTCCGTTATCATTAACTGAGTTGTATAAGATGTTTTCTTGCTGGGCCTTGGCTCACGGGTGCTACGTGGTGCAGGTAAAGGCAAGGGGAAGTTAGATCAGCCTTGATTGGAGAGCTCAGCGAGCAGAATGTACATAGCCAGTTGCTCAGCCGCCACGGTTGAGGTTTAGGCAGGGACGCGAGACCTAAAGACTGTCTATTTGCCTTAATATGGCTAGTGATTACTCATGTACTTTTGGGAGTCTGTAAACTTATTTTAATTCTGTTTTCTTATGGGATCCCGTGTTTATAATAGTTTAAATATATGAAATGAGTCTTTTGAGACCAAAACCCTTTTTAACCCTAGCTCTTATATGTTTAGCGACACGTTTTTAAAGTAATGACTTGATTAGAAAGTCTTGTACATTTATAAATACACAGTGTAACGGTCTTGGCTATCCAGGGCGTTGCAATCTCGTCCTTGAGGTGATTGCATTCATTCGTGTCGTGACCATAATCTCTATGGAAACGACAAAACTTATTCATATCTCTCTTCCTCATCTCTTTCCCGATGGGTGGAGGTTTCTTGTAGGGAACCTCTTCATGACTAGCAAGATATATTTCTGAGGCTCATACTTGGTTGGCTTTTCGTTTGAACTCAACTTTGCTTTATTTTCCTCATGGTGGTCAGACCTGTTATTTCCACGTTTCTTTCCACCATTATTAGGAGAGTCAGTTCATCCGCCTGGATTGTTAATGCCATTATCCTCTTTCTCGATTGCATCATCCAATTTCATATACTTGTCTGCTCGGTCAAGAAATTGTTGAAGTGTTGAAATTGGATTTCTATGTATACTATCCCACAAAGGGCTCCGATAAGTAATCCCAGCGGATATTGCAACCATCTTCCCCTCGTCTCCTACAGCAGTTGCTCTATTGGCTTCTCGCATGAATCTCTGTATATAATTCTTTAAAGACTCATATTTTCCTTGTTTGATATCTGCCAAGTGGTTGGCATAAACTGGTGGAGTCCAGACAGTGTTGAATTGTCTACAAAACTCATTCTTGAATGCTTCCCAAGAGGTAATGGAGTTCGGCTTAAACTTCCAATACCATTCCTGGGCAGTATCCGACAATGTAGTCGGGAAAATTCTACACCGATAATCGTCACTTACTCCGAGCAATTCCATCTGGTCCTCGAACTTCCCAACATGTCTGATGGGATCTGCCTTTTCTGTATATACTGGCAGAACCGGTGCTTTATATTTTGCCGGCGGCTAGGCTGCTCTAATCCGGGCACAAAATGGGCTGCCACTCCAGTGGCCTATCGCATCTATCCCGGAAGGTCGTTTTGACAAACCTTGTACTGCAGCTGTTAGCACGTCAAGCTGGGCTTGGATGGCTGGTGCAATTGATGAAGTTCTAAGGTCTTGACCGCCTGGTCGGGCATTACCATCCGGTGCACTGTTGTCAAGTATTTCTACTTGACTGGCAGGGCGGTTCAGATTTTGCCCTTCAACCAGGACGGTTTTTCTCTTGTTGGTGATAACGCCCCTCATATCCTTCCGAGAAGCATGCTCTCCTACTCGATCGAACACCGTACTTTTCGATTTTTCAGAGGGCTTACTACGCGGGACTTGCGCTCTCCCACTACACTGCTGGCCGGGGTGCAGTGGAGGCCGTTCGATACGCCCCGGGCAGTCTTTTCCTCCTTGTTGGTCGTTGCCCCCCTTTTCCTTTGACTAGTCGGTGTGATGACTATCAGCCTCATCACGACCATGGCCATCTTTGAATTGTGAAGTCCTCTTATCTCGAGGAGTCCTAGTCTGATCCTGCCTGGGTGGAGTCTTTTTACTGCTCGATCGGTGACTCCTTGATCTTGAAGTTTCTGATCGTTGGCTCCTCGAGGGAGTTCTAGAGTTCTCCCTCTGTGTTGATGCAGTTCTAGAGCGGACCCCATCATCTTCCCGACCAGGGGGGTTACTCCTGCTTCTGTCCGGTCCACGAGAATTGGCTCTGTCAATGGTCCTCCGATCAGCATTATTATTTCTTGCTCCCTGGGAGGCTGCTCATGCCGCGGCTTGAGCATTGGCTTTGCCCAATTGGGTAGCCGCTTCTAGAGCAAGTGCTGCTTCATGATGTCTCCGGTCGACTTCCTCCTGTCGCTGATTAAGCTCTTCGCTTCTAGCCTCCATATCGCACCTTTGCTGCTCTAACGCAGCTCTCTGCCTGGCTATCTCTTCAACGAAAGACTCCTGGCGAGCATTGAATTGCACCATCTCCTCTTGGAAAGCACCTATTGCTTCCTGGAGTTGTTCAACTTCTGGAGTGGTCTCCTCGAGAAAGGCCCTGGGCTCAGTCTCTGGGTTCTGTGGTCCAGGACCTTCTGATCTAGCAGGCTCTTTTGACGTGCCTGACTTTTTGGATGCCACACTGGTATTCTTGGGCACCATCCTGATACGATAGTGATGTGTTTCTTCTCTTCAGGCTCTCAATGAAAGCACCAAAATGTTGACCACGATTTTGGCCAACGACGAGTAGACGTCAAAACTACAATGAACCTTCAAGAGAAAAATACGACACAGATAATTTTATAGTGGTTCAGCCCCAATTTGTTGGTAATAGCCTAATCCACTTGGAGTTGTGATATATTTAGTATACACTTAAGATCAGATGAACTTAAGCCAACTGAGTTTCTTAAGTGTAAGTAGAAAAATATAGAGTTTATCTCTCTAGAGAATACAAGCTTTATCTTTCTAACCTTTCAGAAAATGCCCCAAGAATGCCCCCAGTAACAGTCCCCAAAATCTCAAAACGAGAGAGTTTTCTCAGTCTAAAAAGATCAGATCCCCCAAAATGATGCCATGAGCCATTTATTTATAGGCTCATGGATCGTATATAAATATCTCCCTTTTACCGGGTCCTTGGTTCTTCCAACAGACTTTAATTAATAAAATATAAATAAATCTAATATTACAACAATATGGCTATTATTCTGAGATATCTGAGAGATTCCCGCGGCAGTTGAGAATGATTCGGGTTGAAGCTGTTACTGAGGACATAGGCAAACACCTCTCGTCGGCAAAGCACACCTCTAGCACACTTCTGGTCTAACATGACAATTTATGGTCTAGCAAAATGGACTGACTGGTCGGCCAAAACAGATGACCGGTCGGCCAAAATGACTGACTGGTCGGCCAAGCACCTGACTGGTTGGACAAACACCTGATTGGTCGGACAGGTACCTCACTGGTCGGTCATGACACTTCTCTGGTCTAGCATGACACTTGACTGGTCAGTCAAAAATCTTCACCGGTCGGACAGAAATTCTATCAGATCGGTCAGATCACTTTATCACAACCCCGAAGAGCCAACACATTTATTAACTATTAATGTGTCTTTTACTGACCATGCATTGCCACTTGTGACTTCTGATTGTCACGTCATCGAACTGAAATTTTGGGGATAACACCTAAAAATTGAATTTAAGAAATCTTGCATTGGATTGTTAGGCATACATTTCCCTACAAGTTACGTATTAAAATTCTAGTTTTTTCCTTCTTGCATATTTTATAATTAGTAATTTTAAAAAGTAAATTAAATAGTTTCTTCAAAAAAGAAAAAGTAAAGTAAATTGAAAAATATCACCATTGATAACAAATAACAAAAAAGAACCGAACAGACGGAACTCAGTCATCCCTAATCAGAATCCGACCGACGATTCTTAAATCTCTCGAGTCGGAGTGGAGTGTGCTTATATTCATAATTCCCCTGCAACGTAAGTGTTCTCGAAACCATTTCGATTCCAAAATTTGTTATAACGCTTTCCGCGACTTTCTTAGGGTTTTTCCTTGAATCAAAGGTTTGCCGATACTTCAAATACGTTAAAGAATCAATTTTAATTTTAGTTTCTGATAGTTTTTCGTAGAAAAAAAGTGATTACCTGAAGTTTATAGAGACTGAACTTTCCTTTCTTGTCTTATTATTCTGTACTTTTGTTAGTTTTTTCCCTCTTTATTTTTGTTTAGCGAGCTTTGAAATTGTGTCTATATATAAATATGAACGTATAGGAGCATTGTTTGGAAAATATTAACTTTTAAGGGAGTTGAATTGGATTGAAGCAATTTATTTGGGTATTGAGTACAATTATAATTTATGTAGTCACACTTGACTAACATCCTGAATAAATTTTGAGTATATAGTTTATGGACCATTTAGTTTTTAGAGTAGTATGTATCTTCGTTCTATACAAAATTGTTAGTAATGTTTGTTTGCTAGTTTTATAGTTTATTAAATGTTTTGGGGTTTCAATGCGTTTTTCAGATGGAAGAAACCCTTTTAGTAGGGATGAATATTTGATCCACAAAACTCAAAAATCTGCAAAATTTGCTCGACTCGAAGTTCGAGAACTTCAATTTTTAGAAAACTCTTTTATTTCGGGCTTAATCCAATCCGAACCCGATATATATTGGAACGGTTCGAGTTTAAAATTTAGCCATTTTGGTTCGGGTTACCCGAACGAAATTTAAAAAAAAATTTAAAATCTGAAAAATAAGAAGATATGATAACCCTAAAAACAATCTTTATTTCTTCTCTTCTTCTCTTTTCACTCTCCCTCACGCCCTCCACCACCACCAGCTCTTCTTCTCTTCTCGCCTCACTCACTCACACCAGGCCCCCTTCTCTCTCACGCACGGTCAAGAGAAGAAAGACCCACCCACCCACCACATCCTCGGAGCACGCCAGCCGCGCAGGGAGCACGCCAGCCACCAACAAGGACCTCCTCCCTTCGCCGCCACAGCGCCACCACCAGCCAGACAAACTGATAGGTATATGAACATATATGTGTTTTTAATATTATATATAATTCAGAGATTGTAGGATTAGATTATTATTGATGTTATATAGGATTAGGTATATATGTATTATCAAGTGTTGAAATATATAACATGTAGCATTAGATTATAGGTGTGGTGATCTTTCAGACAACATCGAACAAGCTTGTATGTATGGATAGTAGTGAGAAAGTAGTTGATCCAGATTGTAACGAGATTCGGACGGATAGAGATGATTTAGCTTTAACAGCAGAATTAGAGGGTCAAAATGGTGTTTCTGAGGGAAGGAAAGAATTTGTTGCACCTGCTATTGGCATGGAGTTTGAGTCGTATGAAGATGCTTATAATTATTATAATTGTTATGCCAAAGAAGTGGGCTTTCGCGTTAGAGTGAAGAATTCGTGGTTCAAGCGGAATAGCAGAGAAAAGTATGGTGCAGTACTTTGTTGCAGCAGCCAGGGTTTCAAGAGAATTAAAGATGTAAATCGTCTGAGAAAAGAAACGAGAACTGGCTGTCCGGCAATGATAAGGATGCGTTTAGTGGATTCCAAAAGGTGGAGGGTACTTGAGGTTACTCATGAACACAACCACTTATTAGGTAGTAAGGTCTACAAGTCAATTAAGAAGATGGGTAGTGGGGTTAAGAGGAATTGCCAACCGAGTTCTGATGCAGATGTAAGAACAATCAAGTTGTACAAAGCTCTTGTGATAGATTCTGGGGGTACTGGAACTTCTAATTCAATAGCAAGAGAAACCGGCATGTTTCCTGATCATCCCAATCAGTTGAACCTTAGAAAAGGCGACACACAGGCTCTTTACAACTATCTCTGCCGTATGCAGTTGACTAATCCAAACTTCTTTTACTTGATGGATCTCAATGAGGAAGGGCGTTTAAGGAATGTGTTCTGGATTGATGCAAGGTCTAGGGCTGCATGTGGTTATTTTAGTGATACTATTTACTTTGACAACACATACCTGTCTAACAAATTTGAGATTCCACTCGTGGCTTTTGTGGGAATAAATCACCACGGCCAATCAGTGTTGCTAGGTTGTGGCCTGCTAGCAGGTGAGACTACAGAATCTTATATTTGGTTGTTTAAGGCATGGCTTACTTGTACATTTGGGCATTCTCCCCAAACCATTATCACTGATAGGTGTAAAACTTTGTCAAGTGTGATTGCCGAGTTGTTTCCAGGATGTCACCACCGATTTAGTTTATCACACATCATGAAAAAGGTTCCAGAAAAATTGGGAGGCTTGCGCAATTATGATGCTATCAGAAAGGCATTAATTAAAGCAGTTTATGAATCTATGAAGGTAATTGAATTTGAAGCAGCATGGGGATTTATGATCCAGCGTTTTGGAATTGGTGATCATGAGTGGCTTCGCTCTTTATATGAAGACAGAGTTCAATGGGCTCTGGTTTATTTGAAGGATACGTTATTTGCTGGAATGGCAGCTGCACGTCCAAGTGAGGCGCTCAATCCATTTTTTGATAAATATGTGCACAAACAGACACCCTTGAAAGAATTTCTTGATAAGTATGAATTGGCTCTGCAAAAAAGACACAAGGAAGAAGCCCTTGCAGATATAGAATCAAGAAGCTCCAATCCCACATTGAAAACAAGATGTTCTTTTGAGTTGCAGCTCTCAAAAGTTTACACAAGAGAAATTTTTAAGAAGTTTCAATACGAAGTGGAGGAGATGTATTCTTGTTTCAGCACGACACAGTTACATGTAGATGGACCAATTGTAATATTCTTAGTCAAAGAGCGTGTTATGGGCGAGGGAAATAGAAGAGAGATAAAGGATTATGAAGTTCTGTACAACAGAACAGCAGGTGAGGTTCGCTGCATTTGCAGTTGCTTCAACTTCTATGGATATCTTTGCCGGCATTCCCTTTGTGTGCTTAATTTTAATGGTGTGGAGGAGATTCCTTCTAAATACATCCTCTCAAGATGGAAGAAGGATTATAAGCGTCTCCATATTCTGGATCATGGCTCGAATAGTGTCGATGTTGCTGATCGTGTACAATGGTTTAACCAGATGTATAAGAGTGCCTTACAAATTGTAGAAGAGGGTGTGATTTCTCTTGACCATTACAAGGTTGCATTACAAGCATTTGAAGACTCGTTGAAAAGGGTTCATGATGTAGATGTGAGACATGAATAATTGGGGTGGTGTGGAAGTTCTTTGTTGCCCACGAATTCTTGTTCATAATCTTAATTGAGGGGTGGTTTGCTCCAATTCTCTGTGGATAAGTTAAGTTCCTTGTGTAAGTAAACTGTGGAATCTTTAGCTTTTTTCCTAAAAAAATAATTTGATTAGAAATAGAAGCTTTTGGGGCAATTTGTATGGAGGTATTTGGTGATCATGACATCATAGAGTTTCTCGTCGAGGTGAGCTCCGGCTAACCGGAATTTTCTTTCGAAAACTTCAGAAAAAACATTGAAACTAGAAATTAGTTTTGAAAAATGAAATTTACTCTGGACAATCATCTTGCTGTTTATTCATTTTTTTGGGAAATTGACATGTCGTTAGAAAATCATAATGCCGTGTTGGTGGTGTTTTGGGTAATGATAAATTCATTGATAATAATCAAAAGGTCGTAGAACTTAGAATAACTAAGCATCCCAAATAAAAGATGCGATGTCATATATCCACGTTGTTTATACATCCTAAGAGCATGCACGGTTAATCCATGAGCAATCACATTGGTAGTTTGACGAATATGGATTAGGAACAATTCTTAAAATTTGGATAACAAACTTGATATATCATCTAACAAAGACCCTAGGTTATTGAAAAAAGTTGCTCTATTAGCATAAGCAGACACAGCTACAAGAGAATATGTTTCAATCATATGCACCGAAAGTCCTAATGAGAGAATTAAGTCCAAAGTCATCATTAATGCTACACATTCAGCCTTAGCTCAAGTGGTAAGGGCGAACTTGAGGATCTTACCCATTCCAGGTTCGATTCCCCACGAGCATCTAAATACCTCTTGGGGCCACTGGGGCAGTCTCAAGGTCGAATATCGATTATAAAAAAAAATGCTACACATTCAGCCTGCAGAAATGTAAAGCACCTTACAAAATTAAAAATTAAAAAAATAAAACATTAGTAAAGAGAATGAAATAAAATAGTGACTCCTAAATATAGTAGTTATATTGAAAGTGATATATATATATAGGCAAAGATAGACAATACTCTAATTATTAAGCTTAAAATAAAAAATTGAAAATTAAAAAAATAGAACATTAGTAAGGAGAATGAAATAAAGTAGTGACTCCTAAATATAGTAGTTATATTGAAAGTGATATATACATGCAAAGATAGATAATACTCTAATTATTAGGCTTAAAATAAAAAAAATTGAAAATTAAAAAAATAGAGCATTAGTAAGGAGAATGAAATAAAGTAGTGACTCCTAAATATAATAGTTATATTGAAAGTGATATATATAGGTAAAGATAGATAATACTCTAATTATTAGGCTTAAAATAAAGAAATCGAATGGGTTAATAAAACACTTGTGCAGATAACATAAATGAAATCTACTAGAGTAACAAATCAAAATGTCAACAGATCAGAAACGTAAATTACAGCACAACCAAACTAAAAATGAATATAATATAAATACTAATTTTACAGGAGTAGAATTGACATAGATGTATATATAAAGAGAGAAGAATTGATAGTAATTGAATAACTAGAAGTTAAAACGTACCTTATTAACCACAGTAATAGTCTTGGTGTTGATATCGTTGTTCATATGCTATAGTTGTGAAGCCCTCATGCATTTCTATTTTAGAATTTGTTGTCATTTATATGAATATAGGCTAGTTTGGTACAACTTTTAGAAAAACTAGAAGCTGCTTCTGGAAAAGTTATGCAATAAAAGTGTTTGATAAACAGTCATAAAGCACCTTATTAAAGAATTTATGCAAAAGCTACCCCTAAAAGTTAAAGCTCGCACAACCCAACTTTTAGCTTTTTCTAAAAAGTGCTTTTTGAAAAGAAAAAAAACTATGTATTTTTTATCTAAGTATATTTACTTATTTATTATATTTTAATCCAAATTAAAATATTTAAAATAAATTAAAATAATAATAACATAAACAATATTTTAATTTTGTTCATTTTTAAATATTTTTTATTTTAGTAATTTTATATTAACAAATCACATTAATAAAGAGATATTTTTTTAAATGTTTAATATAGATTTTATAATACACTATAATATTACTTTTGCATCTCATAGTATTTTTAATCTACAATTTATCAAATATGTAATTAAAAACATAAAAATTAAGAGTTTTGCATCAACTTAAATTTTATATATTTGTTAATATATCTTAACGAGATTATTATACTACGATCATTATAATTAGAATTTTAGCTATACCTGCTAGTTATAATATATATGTACAATTATATGTGTATATTATATAATTTAACATTTTTGTTGTTGATCACTTTATTAGTGTCTTATCCAAAACATATTTTAATTATAATATGTTTAAAGAAATACAATACTTATATTGAAATCTATTTAGTATGTGTAAATTTGTTTTAATAAAATATAATAAGTATGATATCTATTTTAGTATTTTAATATTTAACAGGATATTAATTATATAGTTTATGAAACACTCTTGCTACAACTTTTTCAACTTACAGCACTTTAAAATTTATAATTTAACAAACATTCAGTAACCTTTTTCCACGGCACAACTGCAGCTGTTTTTCCTCACAGCACAGCTACGGCTGCTTTTTCCCACAGCACAACACAGCTGTACCAAAGTGGCCCTATGATGTCATCTAATTTTCTATTTTTAATTTAGTATTCAAAGTTATAAATGAGTTACCTTTTGAGGCTTAAATTAGGATTAACTCATAACACATAATTGTGCTAAAAAAATTTATATTTTTTTGAAACACATAATTGGATGTTCGAGGACCAAATAATCTTTCTTTCTTTCGGATTCTATTACTTAAGCTTCTCTTCAATGAGTCTATAATGTAAAATCTTTTGACTCTTACTTCTTAATTGGGTGCTAAAACTTGGAAGACATCAAAATCAAAACTTACTGGTATGAGAAATATGTACTTCAATATAATGTCCCAACAGTTCAAGTTTGAGACTAGGAAAATACATAAGATTGTCAACACTTTAATACCCAAGTTTTTTTATACGGTATAAATACCTTGACGACCTAGGTACTTGTCATTAAATTTCTAGTTAAAACTCAAGTGAGTGCCTACGTGTCAATACATGATTGGTCCATATTTAATTATTTTCTAAAAATTCATTTAAATATTAAAAATTAATAAAAATAATAAAGAATTTTAAACAATTAAAAATCAAACATTTTTTATTTTATTTTATTGTTCTTCTTCTCTCTCTCCCCGACGACGATTCTTCTTCTCCCCCTCCCTAGCTGTTCTTCTTCTCTCTCTCAATGGATGCTTCTTCTTCTTCTCTTTGATGGCACGATACTTTTCTCAAACAGAGCTGGGGATTTGGGCAGCGGCTGAGGTAGGGATCTGGGCTGAGGACCAGAAGATGCAGGTGCATATCTCGTTGCACGGACTAAAATGATGCAGGCGAACAGATCCAGGGCTGGGTACGGTGCCGGAGAAGACGAGAGGAACTGCATAGCTTCGATGGTCCACCGATTGGGTATATGGATCACTGATTTGGGAATTTCTCAGTGTATATTTATGTTTATTTGGGTCTGCCTTTTCATTTCTGGTTTCTTGGATTAACAAGCATGGGGCCAAGGGTCGGAGCCGGAGAAGATGAATCTCTGAAATCTTCGAGGTCGCGACGGGGTCGGTAATTCTGTGAGCTCGGACGGGAGTTTTTTTTTTGGAACTTTTTTCTTTGAATACCATATCTGACCTTAAATTGCAGAGAAAAAGCAAAGGTTTCTAAAGAGATTGGGTGGTGTAGGGTCGAGATATATGGTTCGTAGGTGGTTATCGGGGTTACTACCTCTGTATATCTTGTAAATCTGATTTTTCTGGTTTTCTTTTTCTTTCATTGTTCATACTCTTCTAGGTCTTTTGTTCATTGTTCATATTTTTCTGGAACTGGGGCTTGGCTAAAACTTGCTCCAACGAGTACAGGGGTGACACAGACCAATGGTGGAGACTATTTGGTTTGGGTTTATTCCATTGTTAAATATGGGGATGAACACTATTTTTGTTTGATAAAACTTCATTGCTGAAGAACAATGAAGAATGGGGAAGAACGCTATTTTATTTCATAAATCTAGTAAAATAAAATAACACTATTAGTTTTTAGGCTTAAGACAATTTTATATTCATATTATTTTTGTAATTTAAAATCATATTTTTTCTTTCATTTTTATTTTTAAAATGAATTATTTATATTTTTTAAATAGTTAAATAACTTTTTTAAATAATAAATAAAAAATTAAATGGCTTGTACTAATCAGAGATTGCTACGTATGCATCACATGTACAGAAAATTTAACCTCACGTAACAGGTTGTTAAGCAATGTTGATGTAAAATATTTATATAGTAATATTAAACTGTTAATTTTGAGAAACTGAAGTAGTTTACTGTTAATTTTGAAAAACTTAAGTAATTTCGCAGCCAATTAAATGCTTGTGGTTCACGTTACGGTAGCCATCAACATACTGACAACAATTTCTGATTTTGAATTTTTTTTACTCGTTTGGTTCTTTAGAATATTTGAAGAAAAATAACATTTTTCTCTTTTAATAATTTGTTATTTACTCTCTCCCTCGCACACGGGCACGACAAGCAACACCCACCGCCGACCACCCTCGTCAAATCCAGCATTCTCACGGCCGATTTCTCCGATTTGACGTCGTTTTCTTGCAATTCCTCCAGCATTTCGCGATCAGAACACTCAATGGCTAGCCAATCCCCCTCCGGATCTGTCCACGACTTCACCGTTAAGTGGTGGAGTGCCGGATCTTTGGCTCTCAATCTTAGTCTTTCCAAGAATAACATCAGACTGAATGAAACTGTCGATGGCAATCAATCACGTTGCAAAACAAATCAGAAGAATAAGCATCTGCAGCCAAGATCAAATAGTGACCAGAGTCAACGAAATCGAGCACAACCTCCAACTTCAAACCGCCTCCAAAACTTTCTGTCTAAATTGTCTCTCCTTAACTAAACATTTATCACTATGCTTATCTTTTTATCTATGATTGTAAACTTATTTACCATTTATAACGTATTCTCTATTGCTTTTAATCATTTTTAGCAAAATTTAAACTTTAGAAATCATGTTTGTACCCTGCCATTTTTATCTTGTTCAAGGGCATCATTTTTTTCTTTTCTTTTTTTAATATATCTTTTTTCGTATGAATGCGGTTATATGCTCTTGGTGAATGTTTTCGAGTAGTTAACATCTTTAGTGTTTTATTGGCATTTAACTAGGGCAGCTTTTCATATATATTTTTCTTTTCATCTCTCAATTATTTATTAATGGCACAAGATTTTATTGATATGTTGCACATGTTTTTTTTTTTATTTAATTTTTTTCACTCTGTATTTCATTTCGAACCTATATGTTCCGATAGTTTTGATGTGTTCTTCCTTGTTATGGAAGGAGCGGTTAGAACATAGTGTTTAGTTTGTTTTTAGAAACATTTTTTTTAATGATTATCTAAATAACTGTTTTTCCAACAGATGTGTTGATTCGAACAGGTATGTACATTTTTTTGTCAATTTGTTTAATATTTTTTTTACTTTACCAGCATTAGATGGAACTTGATAAAAAACAACATTAGATTAGGTAGTTATCCATAGCTTTTATAGGTGTAAGTTATTAATCAACTTTTTTTTTAATCAAGAAGAAAGAAGAAAGAAATTTCATTGGACAAACTGTCCAGTACAACCAAAGGGCTAACCAACAAACAAAAAACCTGTACACCCAGATAACAAATAGCCCTTGAACACACATTAGTTACATTGAAGTTGTCTAATAAAAAGGTGGTGTTGAATAGAAATCTTCCTATTATTAATAGAGTATAATCTATACTTGACTAAATTTATAACTTCCTTTGCTATACTACTAGTTGTCAAAGAATAACCATAAAAAACACATCTATTCCTGTTCCGCCAAATGCTATAGATCACAGCTGCTAACACCAAATTCAAAATAGATTCAATGATACCAATCTGCCCACTGTTAAGCCAAACCACCCAGCCATTGTAATTACTACGCCAAGCTTTAAACCCAATCCAAGCAAAGATAAGGGTAAGCGTCATCTTGGACAGGTAGCACTCAAAAAAGAGATGAGTGTGACTTTCATTATGATCTTCACAAACTGGACAAAGGAGGTTGTTCAACTGAAAATTGATTCTAAATAAATTGTCTCGAGTGAGAAGGTGAGCATTGACCACCTGCCAAAGAAGAAACCGGTGCTTAGGGAGAATCAACTTACACCAGACTGCATGCTTATACCCCACTAACTACTGATTGAGGGTACTGTTATATAATTTTGAAGGCTTAAACTTCCCTGAAATCCCAGCAACAAGAACCTCTCTCTTACTGAATTTTCTCCTTAAATGGCACAATTTCCTCCAATACCAGCTGATGTCTGGTTTCAGAGCATAACTCTAGAAATTAGCTCCCTTCAAATAGATTTCCTTGATCCATTTGACCCAAAGAAGGTCTTGCTTTTCTGAAACAGCCCAAATGTACTTGGCTAAAATAGTTCTATTCCAGATCGCCCCATCCCTAAACCCGAGCCCTCCATAAGCTTTAGGGAGACACACCTAATGCCAAGAAGCCATATGAAGCTTACTTCAATTCCCTGAAGTTCACCACAGGAAAACTCAGCATAACTTCAAGCAGAAGTTTGTCTCGGAATATTAGTCCAGTTTCTGAGAAAGGAACTCCAAAGGTTATTAATCAACTTTGGTTATTCGTTATTTTTTTATATATGCTATGCTTTAATTTTAGGAGTTCTTTCATAAATACTTATTTTTTGTATAATTTTTTTTACAATTTTACGGTATTTTCTTTTATTTTATTTTTTAATTTTACTAACTCAAGTTTTCAAAAATACGATTTTAATGTTTCAAAATTACAAAAATACTATTTACACTAAACATCAACCCACAAAACATAATATTAAAAAAACAACAACATGACAACAATCTCGCAACAACACAGTGCAACTCATTGTAACTACAAAAAAAAAACAATATCAAAAAAATCATTCTTACATTTTAAAAAAGTAACATACTGCAATACAATATAAAAAAACAACAACTTAAATACAACACGACAACTACCTCACAACAATACAGTGTTGAAAAGGCAACTAGATATTAATTTATTGCATTAACTCAAAATAAACTAAAAAACAACAAAAAAATAACCTCAAAACAATTTTTTATTGTATTTTTTAAATGTATCTGATAACTAGAAATTAGAGTTATTTTATCACATTTTTTAAGCTAAAAATGATTTAGTTCTTAAGTTTTTAATTAAATTATTAAGTTTTAATTACTTTTTGGATTTATTAGTTTCATTTTAATTTTTATAGACTTTTATGTATTTTTATAATTATTTTGTTGTAAAATTTTATATAAATAAATAAATGAGTATTGTTGAACTTAAATGCTAAATTAAGTTATGATTAATATTTTCAAATAATTTATATGAATTATTTATAATTGGAAATATTTTATTATGACTTAATTTGCATTTATTTTGTAGGATGTGGTTCTACTTTTGGTTCTTGAAGAGCCAAGAAAGAGTGAAGAAAAGAAAAAGGCATAAGGAGAAAAAAATGTTATTTTTGGAAGAATGGAGCCAACCAAGCACCTGGGCCGAAGCCCACTCACCAGCCAGGCCCGCCTGCCACTTGAGCCCAGCTCTGCTCTCCACGCGCCACCTGTCCACTCTCCTCAACACTCCATCAAAGCCCAGCAGCAACTCCATCAAAGCCATCAAAGCCATCATGAAAAATGTATGTCCAAGCAACTCCTGCCAGCCGAAGACCATTCACTCTCCAGCAGCAAGTTTCGGCCCAACTGCTCTTCTCCTCATCATCCATTTACTTCTCCAATTATAGCCAGCCCAACACCAAAGCAGGCCCAACGCCACTCTCCTCTTCAGCAAGTAACCAGGCCCAGTTTGCAACCCATGCCAACACAGCCACCCAAAAAGGCCAAAGACCACATTTTTTCCTTCCCAATATTTTTCACTCAAATATCAATTCACTATTCCCTATTTTTCTTACCTAAATAAACATTCATAATTTATTTTTTTTACCCTAGCTTTTCACTAATATTTTACCCAACCAAACATTTCATCTTTCCAAAACTCTTACACTTACTCTATTTATCCTACCACTTCCCAACACAATTAAATTAATCAATTTATTTATTTTAACTTGATTAATTTAATCTCTACATTTTGCCTATAAATAGAGTCTTGTAAAACCATTTGGGGGGCTCTTCTTCTTCATATTTTTCAACCTCTTCTACACATTTTTCTCTCTTCTTTTCACTAGTTTCTCTCTACCATTTTCATCTTTTGAAGAGCATGTCAAGTATGTTATTTTGTAATTTTTATCTAGTTATGAGCTTCTAATCTTTTTCAAAGGTTATTAAGATGATGATGAAGCAAAATGTAACTAGATAGTATTTTTTATTGTATGTTGATTTCCCATTTGTGTAACATTGTTTATGGATTTTTCTATCAAAGATATGCATTTTTTCATCTATTATTGAGTGTTAAAGCATATTACACTTAGTTCTTCATTATGCAAAAATATGATATTCTTTGATTAAATGTTTTTCATTAAATTGTTCACATCTAATTCTTAGAGCATGAGTATCATATTTTGCCTAAACATAATCTCTTTGATTTTTTGTAGTTTCATTAGGTTGTAACACAACTAATGCTTAGAAATTATATCTTATAAAAGTGAAGAAAAATCCTACCTTTTTGAAAGAGTACTTGTGCTTGAATAGAAAATATATTTTGAAAAAATATATAGTGTGATTTATTTCAACTATATTAAAACTTGGGAATCAATATACTTATAAATACTATTGAACTTGCATTTTGTGGATTCTAAAATCTTAATAATCTTATTTTATATATCTCATTTGAAAACAATTTTTCGATTTAATCTTAATTTTTTTTTTATTACTTGTGTTTTATTTTTCTAAAACAAAATCTCATCAAATATTTGGAACTAGGTTAGAATATTCTTGCTTTGTTTGAAATAGTTTCTTTTGATGTTAGTCAACTCCCATGGGTTCGACCTCGTACTTACATGAACATTATATTCCGAAACGATTCGTGCACTTGCGAGCTTAATTATTAAAACACCATCTTTTGGGATCAACAGTATCAAAAGTAAACTCAAAATATATCTCAAGACAACCAAACATATATCCAAAATAAACTAAAAAACAACAAAAACAAAACATTGAAAAACTTATCACTGCATTTAAAAATGCGTCAAGAAAAACTAAAAATTTACTCAATCATCAACATAACAACATAACAACTATACAAAAACTTAAACAACTAAAAAACAACATAAAAACAACTATACATAAATCTAAACAATACAAAAATAAAATGATATTAGATAACTATACACAAACCTAAACAATACAATGTTGAACTAACAACTTAAAATCACCTAGACATCAACCCCAAAATAATAGACTCAATGCATTGCATCAACCCAACATAAACTAAAAAACAATATCAAAACAATGACGGGGTTTGTTTGTGATTAACGCCCAAAATGTCCATCCACTAAGCGGTGGTTGTAGTATAGATCGAGCGGTCGATTCCACAAAGAGACAAAGAAATAAAGTTAACAATAAATAAAGTTGAGAGGTAAAGAATATGAGGGAAATAAAACAAGTGATATTTTTGTTGTTTTTTAGATTTAAAGATTAGAAATAAATATAGACTAAAGTTTGATGTAACAATAGGTAACAAGTAGGAAGGATCAAAAGTCACCAATATACATACTTATTTATTTGGATCTTTCATTCACAAAAATTACACAAATGAATAGTTCATATCCCAACCATTCATTTGGAAGATTTAATATTGAAGCACATATATATTTCACAAAAATGCATTCAAGTGATTAATATTCTTTATTGTGAAAGGAAGAGATAAATCTTATGAGAAATCTAAAAATGACATTATACCATTGACAATAATGCAATAAAAGATTGGACATAAAACCTAACACAAATATTAGTTTTACTATTTATAAAATATATAGAAAGAACATGACTAATTCTATATAGATTTAGCAAAAGTAAATATATATGAATGAGATGGAGAAAATGAAAAAGATATTATCTATGTTATTTTCACTGATTTGATAATACATAGAAAGTGCTTGACAAGATCTATATACTATTAGTAAACATAAATAAAGATAACAAGATGAAAGAAAATAAATCACTCATATATATAAACTTTAAGAATAAAAAATACCAAACAAAGTCATAGTGCATATAAGATCATCTTAACCTTCATAAGAATGTTAGCCTATTATGCTAGACATTCTCATAAAATTATAGAGAAAAAATATGAGAACTGATACTAAAATTTAGTAGAGTTTTGCCACCTAAAAATTACATTCCAAATGTGAAAGAAGAGTCTCTATTTATAGAAGAATAAAATGACTAAAAATAAATTAAACTACAAATGAGGTTTACAAAATAAATCTAAAACATTAATAATAAAATATGATTTTAAAAATCAAATCTTATTATTAATATTAACCTATCTATTTTAGTGAGTGATCAACATGCGCATTTTTCTAAAACAACAGAGAATGTGAGCTTTAAAGCTCAAAATAGGAGGTCCAAGGCTCAACATGCACAAGAAATGAGTTAATGGATGGCTGGTGGCAGCTAGAACTTAAACCATTCGCAACTAATCTGAGGAAGCCACGTGCCAAGGCTGGCTGAAGGAAAAGGCAAGGCAGCAGGGAGTCGGGCTGGCTCCAAGCAGGTCGCGCAAGTCGCTCACAGTCAGGGAGTTGGGTCCGCGGATACAGGTGGCGCGCATCAGGCTGGGCTCCAAGCGGCTAGGCTGGGCAGGACACGGGCCTGGGTTGTGATTGAGCTTTCTTCTTTAAAAAATGCCACATTTTATTTCTTTCTTCTTTCTTTTTTTTTTTCCTTTGTTTCCAGGTGCCAAAAATACTAAATCCTACAACATGAAACAAATTAAATTAAAATTAAATATTTTCATTTATAAATTAAATCATATTAATTCCATAAAAATATTAATTAAAACTTAATTTATTTTGACCATTAAATTAATAAATGTGTATTTTTGAGTACTAATCAGTTTGATAAATGCATGACTAGTATTTTGTCTTTATTTAATGACTATATAAAAGTTATACAATTTGGCACATATCATTACTATTATCCTGAAAACACATTATGCACCTCCATAAGAATAAATAAGTGGGTTTGTCTAATATAAATGCATGACTAGTCTTTTCTCTTTATTAAAAGACTATATAAAGCTTATACAATTTGGTTACACGTATCACTACTTTTATCCTAAAGACATGTATAAAGCACCATGACTTTCATACAAGTGATTGCCATCTCTCTCCACCTTATTCGTTTCAAAATGACAAGAATACTAAATAATTTAACACATTATCAAGCACCATCTTTTCATATGTTTCAAATTTCAATAAAGAAAGAATAAGCTTCTAGGCAGAATCACAAAAATCTAAAATCTAATAAATAAAGTGCTTCACTTTATTCTGACTAGAAAAAATGTCTATTTTAATTCAGGAATGTTAATAACAATAACAAAGGGTCTCTGTTTTCCAAAAGAATGAAAAACTACATCCTCACATATGCATATGATGAGCCATTAACACTTATTTCTTTGAGATCTATACAGCGAGATAGTGCATTTATGAGGCTCACCAAATCATTCCTAGTATGAGCTGCACTCAACGTCACTCTTAGCCTTCCAAATAGTTGTCAAATTAATGATGTAAAAGAAAATGAGTTGGAAGTATAAAATTAACCATCTTCTATGCAGTTTCAGTTGAGCTACATACTACTACTACTACTGCATTTCAGTTGAGCTACATATACTACTACTACTACTGCAAACAATGAAACAAGATGCATGTCATCAATATCGGAAAGGGTACTATAGATTTCAACAAACCTGCATGAATTGGGTGGAACCTTCGGGGATCTGATCGCGATCACGTGGAAATTAGATCTCAACAAATGCATGTTCAATAACAACATTTGGTTAGAAACATGTAAGCACCAACTTCATAGCAATGAAATTCACATTGGTGCAGAGAACAAAAAAAAAAAACTGAGAGGGTGTGACAGACTGATTAGCTTAGAGAGCTTTCTCTTCACTCCCAATAATAAGAGATATAATATGACTTGTGACTGGGATTCCAGTCAGAGTGCGAAAGTCTTGAATTCAGTCCCAAATTTCCTTTCTTCTCCGCATCTCTTTTTTTGCCACAATAACAACAGCTGCCAAGTCACATGCCAAGCACTCATACCACTGGCGAGTATTCTTCCATGCAAGTGATTGCCACCTCTATCCACCTCTTTCTTTCATTTTCTTCTTCTTCCTCCTCCATTCACAACAACACCACCAACAATCGGAGACCACCGTTGAGGATACCATGTGCGCCACCATCGTCAACGAACAACCACAATGTCGAAGACTCGTCGCTGACACACCATCTCCACCTGGTTAGAAAAGGGACTTCGAATGCGTAAATCATAAAAAAGAAAGAAAAAATATTTCGATCGTAAAAACGTAAAAAATTTCTTGTGACTGTATATATGTTATTTTTTGGATTAATATAGTGCTTTATGTAAATTTCTCTCAATTTTATTAAAAATAATAAACAAAACAAATTGTATTTCTCATTATTTTTTTAATATGGAAAAAACATAATATAGATACACCAACAAATGTTATAATCAGACCTCCCTTCAAAGAGGTCCAAAAGTAAACATCCCACTTTTTAATTAAAAAAAAATCACATTTTCAATAGTTATGTTAAATAAATATTTTTCCTAATTTTACAAGCTTAATGCCTCTTCCCAATCCTTTTTAATTATTATTTTTTATTTTTATTATTTATTAAGTTTATGTTCTCAGTTACTTTTGCTTATTTGTTTTATGGTTTGATATGGGAGCAAATTTATGTATGATAAGATAATGCAAGTTAATGCAAGAGGATGATCGAGTTTGGTGGAAAAACTACACACCAGAAGATGCAGTTTAATGCCTAACGATGTTTGAGATGGAGCTTCAACTGAAATATTTTACTTCTAAAGAAGATGAAGCTTTAGGTTGTAATTTTTTTTAGCTTCTCTTTTGAATGTATCTTAGAGATACTAAAAATATACTTTTCTAAACTTTTTAAGAATTCTCTACTATCTCAATAATTTATTGTCATTAGAGATATTACATTTATTATCGGTCCGTCCAAGTGCTGCTTTTTTGAATTAACTATTAAACATGTACCTAGATGGGTGATGAGTTTACTTGTTAAAAAAATTTCTACCAAGTAACGAGACCAATGTAATACTCTACATTTTCTTATATGAAATTGGTCTTTTTACTAAAAAAAATGTCGTTTTATGGGTTTTCCTCCGGAGAGATATCGTGTTATCAAAGTTATGTCGTTTTTTTATAAATATGTCGTTTTATCGGATTAGTGTTGTTTTTTTTTTAAAAATCGTTTCTTACATATATGTCGTTTTTCCAAAATGATATCGTTTCCTTGGAATAATGTCGTCTTTACGGATTGGTTTCGTTTTAACATGTCGTTTTTCCAGAATTTTGTCCTTAAATAAAATAAAATAAATAGTACGACTAATATACTATATTCAGACTCCAATTTCTCTAATGAAAAATAAAATAAAGTACGTTAAAAAAAATCCCAAAAAAAAAAAAGTAACGTTAAAAAAGAGGCCATAGAGGAACGAAATTAAAAGTGGGAAATCAGCAAAACAGTTTCTTTTAAAAAAAAAAAGCAGTTAAGAAGTTGCCATAGAGAAACGGCGTCGTAAATGGCGTGAGTCTCTCTCTCAAGGACCATCTCTTAAGCTTCTCTTTAGTGAGTCTGTATAATGTAAAATCTTTTGACTCTTATTGGGAGCTAAAATTTGAGAGATATCAAAATCAAAACTTTTTGGTATGAGAAAAATATATTTCAATATATTTTCTTACTGTCCCTGTCCAAGTTTGAGATTTTATTTATGCTTTCAAAGTGACCATTGATGAGGCTACAGGAGTAATTTAAAGCCCTCTCGGTTCTCTGCTCACACTGCGCGTGCGCTTCACGCTTCTCCGGCACGGTCTCTTCTAAGGTAATTGTTGAGAGCCATCAAAATACTGACACCAATTTCTGGCTTTGAATTTCTATTACTCGTTTGGTTCCCTAGAAAATTTTAATAACAATAACCTTTTTCTGGCTATTGTTCTCTTTTTCTCACACCCTTATTTATCAAGCTCATGAAAAGTAGATCATCTAACATCGAACTATATAGTACATGGGTAGTTCTCAAATCCTTGTTTTTTCCCTTCTTTTGGAGAAATATGGAAGTACAAAAGAATGGCTATTGTGGGTTTATATATGCTGAGGTTTTGTCAATGTTGAATGTGTATAATTATTTATTTATTTTGTTGCAATTGAATGTGTCTAATTAATGCTGGAAGAATAAGTAAACTTGTGAAAAAGTTGAAAGCTTACTAGAATTATAGCTATAAATGCATCTTCAAATACAACCTTAGAATTTTTTGTCTTTGAGTTAGCATGAAGGTAGTAATTGGGATATAATTCGTATGGTTTGTCATTAGTGAAGACCCTAGAAATGAGATTAAAGTAGGTGCAGTTTTTTGTTAATGGATTAGTACTTAGTTTTCACTTTGTTCCTTTGATTATGATTTCTTATGTGACAGTTCTTCCTTTTCTTTTTGTTGGCTTATTGGTTTTTCATTTTCTCTATAAAGATGGACGAAGTTTCTCTCAACACCGAGCCAGTAGGCGATGACGATGGAGATGAGTTGGAGATCGAGGGAGATTGTGGCATGACTGAATATGTCAGTCAAGGTGGCATAAGTGAAGGGGAAAATCCCTTGCCTCCTTCAGTTGGAATGGAGTTCGATTCTTATGAGGATGTATATTACTTTTATAATTGTTATGCCAAAGAACAAGGATTTGGTGTTAGGGTAAGTAATACATGGTATAGAAAGAGTAAAGAAAGATACAGAGGAAAACTTAGTTGCAGCAGTGCAGGTTTCAAAAAGAAAAGTGATGCAAACCGCCCAAGACCAGAAACAAGAACTGGTTGCCCAGCAATGATAAAGTTCAGACTAATGGACACCAAAAGATGGAGAATTATTGAAGTGGAACTAGAGCATAACCACCTGATTAGCCCTGCTAGTGGAAAATTCTACAAATCCCACAAAAACATAGGCGTTGGAACCAAAAGAGTGTTGCAATTGGATGGTCCTGAAGAAACTCAGAAAATTAAGCAATTCAGAACTGTGATAGTTGATGCTGAGGTGAATGGAAGCATAGATGTTGATGAAGAAGAATCTGGTAGGAGTATTGACCACTCCAATCAGTTGAAGCTTGAAGCAGGTGATTCGCAAGCAGTTCAAAATTTCTTTTGTCGCTCCCAGTTGGTAGATCCAAATTTCTTTTATGTTGTGGATCTCAATGAGAAAGGATGCTTGAGGAACTTGTTTTGGGCCAATGCAAGAACTAGAGTCACATACAGTTATTTTGGTGATGTAGTGTGCATTGACACTGCATGCTTGACAAATAAATATGAAGTTCCTCTGGTTTCATTTATTGGAGTAAATCACCATGGGCAATCTGTTCTGTTAGGTTGTGGTTTACTTGCAGGTGAAACAATTGAATCATACACATGGTTGTTCAGGGCGTGGCTTACATGTATGTCAGGACGCCCTCCACAAGTCATCATTTCCGATCAAAACGACACATTGCAAACTGCTGTTGCAGATGTTTTCCCAAGAGCTACTCAATGCCTTTGTCTATCAAGAATAATGCAAAAGGTACCAGAGAAATTGGGAAGCTTTTTTGAGTACGATGCCATTAATGCAGCATTGAATAGAGCAGTATACTACTCTCAGAGGCCTGAGGAATTCGAAGCAGCGTGGGAGGACATGATCCAGCTTCATGGAATTAGAGATCAGAAATGGCTTCAATCATTATATGAAGACAGGAAACGCTGGGTTCCTGCATTTTTTAAGGATGTATTTTTGGCAGGTATGTTTCCAATACAACCAAATGAGGTTGTCTCATCATTTTTCGAAGAACATCTGGACAGAAATACTCCCTTAAAACAGTTCTTAGATAAATATGATCTAGCTCTGCAGAAGCACTATCAGCTTGAAGCATTGGCAGATTTGGATTCAAAGAGCCCAACTTCAAAGACAAGATATTCTTTCGAGATGCAGCTCTCAAGATTGTACACGAACGGCATACTACGAAAGTTTGAAAGGGAAGTGGAGGGAATGTATTCATGTTTTTGCTCAAGACAGTCAAACTCGGATGGACCAATCATGACATATGTAGTAAAGGAACAAATTGAAGTAGATGGAAATGTGAGGGAAGCAAGAGATTATGAGGTTCTGTTTAATCCACCGGAGATGGAGGTCATATGCGTCTGTGGCATGTTTAACTTCAAAGGGTATTTATGCAGGCACGCGCTTTGGGTCCTCAGCCAAAATGGCATGGAGGAGATTCCGGTGCAGTACATAGTTTCGCGGTGGAGAAAGGATGTGAAGCGGAAGTATGTTATTAGTAGCATCTGCAGTGACAGTGGCATTGATGTTAATAATCCAATTCACAGATACGATCATCTGTACAAATGCATTGTTCAAGTTGTGGAGGAAGGCAGAAAATCACAAGAGCGGTACAAAGTTTCCGTTCAGGCGTTGGAGGAGATTTTGAACAAGCTTCGTCTTACCGAAGAAGATCATCTGGTGTAACTTATTTTAATGTATAAAATTTGGAATCTTTCATCTTTGTAGCTTAGAATTAGAATACGTGATTTTTCTTGTACCATTTTTGTCTTCTTTTCCTCTTACTTAAAGATAAAAAACTTATAACTTTCATAATCACTCAAGACTTTTTTTTTTCTTTTTCAATTACATGAATTTGAAAAGAAAAATGCCAAAAATCATATTACAGTGATTATGAAACCATTTCACACGGGAAATTTGACTATTGCATTAAATAAGGTAACATAATAAAAATACCATTTCTATTATATACATGTTCATTTAATCCAAATATTTTCCTTAGTTCCAAAAATAACCTTGTCATTTGTTTCTCACTTTAACTTGTTCATTTTGTAATAAATTGTCTGGGTCTGGTTTATTTGTTAATTTTTTGTTCATAGGATAGATCGAGGTTGGGGAATAAAGAAATCTGGTTTTTTTTTCGAGATTTTTATTCACCTCTATCGATAGGCCTCGATAGTATATGTTAGGTTCTGAGTTTGATTGTGCCTCGATAGGCTTTGACAGACCTCGATAGAATTAGACATACTCTGATTTTTGCATTATATTCTTATTTTGCATTGCCTCGATAGGCCTCGATAGAATTAGGTATTTTATGATTTTGCATGGGCTATTGAGGCCTATCGAGATCTATTGCATTAATAGGCCTTGATAGACCTCGATAGAATTAGGTATTTTATGATTTTGCATGGGCTATCGAGGTAATGCAAAATCAAAATATATCTAACTCTATCAAGGCAAATGCAAAAATTAGTGTACCTAATTCTATCGAGGCTAGCGAGGCCTATCGAGGTACAATCAAATCCAGAACCTAACATATACTATCGAGCCCTATCGAGGTGAATAAAAATCTCGAAAAAAACCCAGATTTCTTCATTTCCCAGCCTTGATCTATCCTATGAACAAAAAATTAACAAATAAACTAGGCCTAGAAAATTTATTACATAATAAACAAGTAAATCCCTTACATTTTTTCTATTTTGGGGTTGTTTCGCCGATCTTTTGGGTTTTCTCGCCTACCTGCCTACTCCGGTCGAGATTTTTTGCCACTGATGTGTGGTCGTGGTCGTCAAAGATAATGCCCACAGATTCGGCATTGAATGCGAAAAGAGAGATAGAGATTTTTTAGATTTTGGTTTCGAGATCGAGAGAGTGAGAGAGAGAATAGGGAGTATCCAATGACAATGGTATTTTTAAAACTAAGGAAAATATTAGTATAAATGGACATATATATAGTGGATGAATAGGGTATTTTTGATATTTGCATGAATAGTAAAATTTCCCATTCACATATGAATTAATCTTCCCTCTATACAATTACAATACCAAGTCTAAGTTTACCGAGCTGATTGGGCTTGGGCTGGGTTTATATTTTGAGCTAGCATACTAGCAGGCCCAAGCGTATTTTATTCCAAGTATACCCTTACATTCTGGATCTATTTACAAGTTAAGACCTGCCCAAACCAAGCGAATTAAGCTTTGGCGCCAGTTCCTTGATGTAGATGTAGTCACGAGTAGCAGCGAAGTCTTCATATTTTGGCGCTGACTCACTTCGCACTGGTAAAATTCAAATCCCTAAGCCCACTGTTTGTTTCCCGAGAAAATTTTAGTTGAAAAGAAAATATTGCGAATCCTAGAGGATAGAGAGAGATGAAGTTCAAAGCGTTTCTCACTGAGAATGGTGTTATCCTTCTGGCAAAGAGGTTTTTACCAGCTCTTGACAAGATGGGGAAGATTTGCCATCTCTACCTTACCAGAGACCACGCTATATTCCTCCACAATCTTCTCAATGGCGACGGAATCCAATCCATCGCCCAATTCCGCAAAGAAGCCCTCTTCGACGACTACCGAATCTCCAGCCAGAACGAGGACCGAATCGCCTTTTCCGTCGACGTTTCACTCCTCCACCGAGCTCTTCGTAGTAGCGTCAGTATCTGTACAGAGTTCGGAACTGGTCCCACGGCGAATCGCCTCCAGATTAAACTGGTGAAGAAGCTACCTGTAAATTCGACCCAGCCAATGCCTTTCCTCACCTTCGAAACCAAGGGATTCAAATCGGCAGTGATCCAAGATGTTCCGATCTCGAAACCTTTGTCCAGAGCTCAACTTCTCGAGCTTCAAACAGCTCTCGACATGGCTCAGGATTTGCCTCAGACTCTTGTTCAGGTTCCTGATATGAATCAGTTGCAGAGTTTCGTGGATCGAATGAAGCACTTGGGGGAATTGCTTAATGTCTCCATCACCAAATATGGTGATTTACACGTACAGATTTCGACGACTCTGATCACGCTGGGCGCTGAGTTCAGGAAATTGTTTGTCATAGGAGTTCAGGCAGAGGCTCCAGCTGAGGATCGAAATTTGAGTGCCCAAACTCGATCCTCTAGGGCCATATTAAGAGGGGACGGTCAGTCTGTGCAAGTTAGTGTGAAGCATTTTGCTAAAAGCCTGTGCTACCACATGGCTAAGCCAGATTGTGCTTTCTATGGTATTGCTCCTCAAGGTGCTTGCTTGACGGTGATCTTCCAGTTCTTTATTCCTGGTTCGCGTCAAATGGACAAGTCAATCAGCTTACATTGCAGACTTCCTGTACTTGACCCAGGTACCACTTGATGACTTGAAGCTGCTTCGGATTGCCTATTTGCGGTTGTGTAAGACTCTACTACTACTGCTACTATTAGAGATTACAATTGTCAGTATATATATTGGCATAGTTCTTGTGATTAGATTTCTAGTATTACCCTGATAAATATATTTACTTTTTTGATTGGTGGTTTGTGTAACAAGAATGCTCTAATGAGTTATAATCTGGTTATTGTAATATTTTTGTTTATGTATATTTTTTTTAAAACTAGGCTCCCCGTCTAGCCATATAGACTTTGAGGACTACAAAACTATAGCAATTGCTACTATGAGGAACAATAAAAAAAAAATTCATATAGCAATTGCTACGTAGATACTCACGAGGGACTTAGAAGTTGTGAGAGCAATCCACATGTTTGACTATTTGAGTTAGTATTCTTGGGTTTTGTTTATGCATATTTGAAGCTATAAAAAGATTTAGTAAATGCATATCAAATATTCTTAAAATCATGTTCGAAATCATTAATTGGTATTGCATTTACCATGTTTAGGCAGTTTCTACCATATACAATATCAGTCTAGAATCCTTGGTAGTGAAGCGTTATGCGTTATACTTCTACCAATAATCTTTACATGAACATGACCCGTGCCTGAAATGGTGGAACCGGGTTCGGTCTCTAACAACTACTTCTCTATTGTATACCTCAGATACCAACTTTGCCATTCCATGACAATCCACACACATTCTTAGGTTCTTCACAACTCTAATTGTCACCCCTGGCTTAGAACTAATAAGACCAAATGCAATAGCCAACTTCTCACTATGGCGGTTGACTGCACTCTCTTTCTCCTCTTCTCCCATATCCAGAAATACCTCTGATGTATCAGGTGAATACCCAACAGTTTTTAAATCTGTTGTAATTTTTTCCAAGTGTGAATATATTTTTTCAGATTGAGGATGTGACAGGTCTCCAGCTACAAATTCATGAACCGTACCATTCATCTCTATCAAACTGCATCCTGGGGTCTTCTTGATTCCTCTACTGCTCATCATTTCTCTTATCTCACGCAAACGCTCCCATTTATTGCAAGTTGCATATATATTGCACAAGAGAACGTAAACAGCACTGTTTTCAGGGTCCAATTCGAGAATCTTTTTAGCCGCTATTTCAGCCAGTTTTGTGTCTTTATGAACTCTACAAGCACCAAGAAGAGCTCCCCAGACAATCGAATTTGGTTTCATCGGCATATTAAGTATTGTTTCATATGCTTCTTTTAGATGCCCTGCTCGGCCAAGAAGATCCACCATACATCCATAATGTGCCACATTTGGCTGAATTCCATGTTGAGGGATCATACTAGCAAAAAACTTTCTTCCTTTATCTACCATGCCAGTATGAGTACAGGCGCAGAGAACGCCAATGCATGTTACCTCATCTGGTTTAACTGAAGATTTCAGCATCTGAGAGAACATATCAAGAGCTTCCTCACCATGTCCGTTGACAGCTAGGCCAACAATCACAGCAGTCCATGTAAATTTGTCTCTTTGAGGCAATTCATTAAAAACCATGAGTGCTTTCTCCACATTGCCACACTTAAAGTACATGTCTATTAGTGCATTTCCAACAAAGGTATCTTTCTTGATCTTGTTTTTGTCTATATAAGTTTTAATCCATTCTCCTAGTTCAAACGCACCTAGATGAGCACAAGCTGTTAGGATGCTAACTACCGTGAATTCGTCTGGTCTTATCTTTGAAGTCTGCATCTCACGAAAAAGTTCCAATGCCTCTTTGAACTGGTTCACTCGTAAGTATCCATCAATTATGGCCGTCCAAGAGACATAATCTCTTTCAGTCATGCCATCAAAGTACTTCCGAGCTGAATCAAGTTGTCCTGAATTTGCAAACCCTGTGACAATGGTAGTCCAAGAAATTACATCTCTAGTCTTCATGCTCTCAAAAATCTCAAGTGAGGTACTCATTTCTCCACAAGATGCATACATATCCATCAAAGCGTTTTCCAAAACTAAATTAGGCACAATACCGCTCTCTTTGAGATATCTATGAACCTGCTTTCCAGTTTCTAAATCTTTAAATTTGGAGCAAGCTGAAAGCACCAAAGAAAAGGTAACAGAAGTGGGCAACACTCCTTTTCTCACCATTTCTTTGAAAAGCTTCATTGATTCATCAAATTTTTTTACTCTATTGTACCCAGATATCATTGCATTCCAAGTCACAGCATCCCTCTCAAAACTCGAGTCAAAAACCTCGCGAGCCATATCAACAAGGCCACTCGAAGAGTACATATTCACCAAAGCATTTTGAACATAAATATTCGAATCAAGCCCAAATTTAAGCACATGACCATGCAACTCTTTCCCACAAACCAATGCAGTATCACGAGTAAATCCCTTGAACAAAAACGGAAAAGTATAATGGTTAGGCTTGCAATTCCTTCCTAGCATAGCTACATACATGGTCACCCCGTCTCGCGGACAATGCATCCTAGAATAGCCTTTGATCATGGTGTTCCAAACGAAGACACTTGGTTCAGGAATTCCGTCGAACACTTGACGCGCATACACCATGTTGTCGTTTTGTTGAGCACAAGAGGATGCGATAATCTTATTCTGTACAAGGGGAAGTGACGTAATCCCCAATTTGATTGTTTGGGCGTGGATTTGTCTGAGTTGTTCAATGGACTTGCAATTCTCTAAGAGGTTGATAACTGGTACTGGTAGGTTCTCCAAAGAGGGTAAGTGGGTTGCAGCTTGGGATGCCATGGAGATCATTATGCTTACTCCCAAGAGTGAGAAGTTGAAAAAAAAAAGGCTTAAGCTTATAAATAATGCATACACAGTTTATTATGCTAAATTTGCAAGGGAAATTTTAACATGTATGCTTGATAAAAGTTATAATTACACAAAAATACTAGGCATATTAAAATTTACAAAATAATGCTAATTTTTTGCACATTACCCAAAATACCCTTTTCACTTCTTCCTCATTCTCATTTCTCTCTTCCCTCTTCTCTCTTCCCTCTTTTTCTCTCTTATTTCACTCTCTCTCACCTCACAACACCACCACCACACTAAATATTATATTTCGAACAGATTTGGACATGATTTTTGGGTTTTTTTTGCGATTTTTTTCATATCTGAAACTCTGAAATCTGCAAAAAATCGACATTGCTCGATGGTGGTTCGATGGTGCTCGATGCCAGCTCGATGAGACCTTCAAAATCATGATTTTTCATGAAAAAATGACTTTGCTCGATGGTGGTTCGATAGTGGCTCGATGGTGCTCGATGAGACCTTCAAAATCATGATTTTTCATGAAAAAATGACTTAGCTCGATGGTGGTTCGATGGTAGCTCGATAGTGGTTCGATAGTGCTCGATGGTGCTCGATGCAATTCTTGTAAGAGACATAATTTTTCACTCGGGTGTCCGTTTGGGGTGATTTTTTTTTTATTTTGGGTATTTTTTCAAGATCTACACGTTTGACATGTTAATATGCACATTTGTGAAGTGTAACACTTGTAAAAAATACAAAAGTGCAAACATACCTCATGGTTAAGACATCTTTTGGTATATTTTTATGTTTTAAACTTCCTAAATGTGCATATTAACATGTCAAACGTGTAGATCTTGAAAAAATACCCAAAATCAAAAAAAAAATCACCCCAAACGGATACCCGAGTGAAAAATTATGTCTCTTACAAGAATTGCATCGAACACCATCGAGCACTATCGAGCTACCATCGAACCATTATCGAGCTAAGTCATTTTTTCATGAAAAATCATGATTTTGAAGGTGGCTTCGAGCCACCATTCGCTGGGGCCTTCAAGATCAAGATTTTCATGAAAAAATGACTTAGCTCGATGGTGGTTCGATGGTAGCTCGATAATGACTCGATGGTGCTCAATGCAATTTTTGTAAGAGACATAATTTTTCACTCGGGTGTCCGTTTGGGGTGATTTTTTTTTTATTTTGGGTATTTTTTCAAGATCTACACGTTTGACATGTTAATATGCACATTTCGGAAGTTTAAAACTTAAAAATATACCAAAAGATGTCTTAAACATGAGGTATGTTTGCACTTTTCTATTTTTTACAAGTGATACACTTCCAAAATGTGCATATTAACATGTCAAACATGTAGATCTTGAAAAAATACCCAAAATCAAAAAAAAAATCACCCCAAACGGATACCCAAGTGAAAAATTATGTCTCTTACAATAATTGCATCGAGCACCATCGAGCACTATCGAGCTATCATCGAACCACCATCGAGCTAAGTCATTTTTTCATGAAAAATCATGATTTTGAAGGTCTCATCGAGCCACTATCGAACCACCATCGAGCTAAGTCATTTTTTCATGAAAAATCATGATTTTGAAGGTCTCATCGAGCACCATCGAGCAGTGTCGATTTTTTACAGATTTCAGAGTTTCAGATCTGAAAAAAAATCGCAAAAAAAACCCAAAAATCATGTCCAAATCTGTTCGAAATATAATATTTAGTGTGGTGGTGGTGTTGTGAGGTGAGAGAGAGTGAAATAAGAGAGAGAGAGGGAAGAGAGAAGAGAGGAGAGAAATGAGAATGAGGAAGAAGTGAAAATGGCATTTTGGGTAATGTACAAAAAATTAGCATTATTTTGAAAATTTTAATATGCCTAGTATTTATTTGTAATTATAACTTTTATCAAGCCTACATATTAAAATTTCCCATTTGCAATTGGTTTTTTTTCTTCTCAGGATGAGATGTTGAGGATAAGGTTATACAGTAAAACGACATGCGGTTTGGTCAAACGACATATTGTTTTCTTATGCGCGATATCATCAACTTTCAAACAATAACGACTTGTAGTTTATGTTTACAAACGGCAACAAATATTTGAAAGTCGAAATCGAATTATCCAAAAAAAAAATTAGATCTTGATTTCAAATATTATAAACATGATTTTCGACCTATCTCACCTTTTTTTGTAACTTTGTTTTTATCTCCATTAGTATATGATCTCAACTTAAACAGCGCTCTTCTAAATCAATAAATATATGTATTTTTTATTACAATCACTATTAACTCTTGCACTGTAATTATTACAATACCGTACACTACTCTAAATTTTTGTATTAGCACACACCATTAGTCATTCCTCCAAAGTGTAGAGAAGTTTCTTCGAGGAAAAAGAAAGATTAGCATTTTGCTTTATTCATAACAAAATCAAGCGTATTTCTCTTTCCTTATTCTTTGAAAAAAAAATAGTTTGGAGAACCTTTTATTCATTGATTTCAGTAATTGTACCACAATTATGATTTTTATACTAGTTCAGTTCTTGAATATGCCGTTCTTTGGGGTGGAAAAAGCACTTGTTATTCTACAAACATAAAATTCTCAAATAAAAAGAGCACAAAAACATAAACAATGAGGAGCAACGTTTACATACCATATATTCTTATGTCCCTTTGTCTGACACTAATTATTAGCCCCACAAAATCGTAATATTTTTGAAGTACTTTAACAGTACGCATTATGAGCTATCTGAAATATTTGTACAAGTCAACCAAGCCAGAATATGGAAAAATTAGCCATGGTAAGGTCCGAAAGTTAAAGAATCCAAGAATAGGACAATTCCTACTGCAAGCACCAAAAAGCTATGAACATTCTATAATAGATGAAAATGAAGACGAACATAATGCAATGACTTGAACCATTTATTGGCCCACTTTAAAAATTTTAAAGGAAAAAAAATCCAATTAGGGTATCATTGTCTACCTACAGGAAGAAAATGAAACCTAAATCTAAACCTAAAATTCCATTTTCACAATTGCATTGGTAACCTCAAAAGATGGTGAGGGTGTTTGTGTTGATGATCCATATTGGAGCCAATCCTTGGCACAAATAAGAGCTTCAACAGTCACTGGATGCAATGAACTCCGGTAGTTGTCCATTTTCTTTATTTCAATGTCAAACACACATTCGGGAGCAACAGTAGATACAGGTATTGACAAAATATCAGAGGCCATCCTAGATAGAGTAGGGTATTTTGACCTGTTCTGATTCCACCAACTCAGAACATCGAACTCCTGGACCCGAGGTAGAAGAGACTCTTCCAAATACTGATCTAATTCTGACTTCATTTGCTGGCTACTTGTAATCTCAGAGATATATATTTCAAAATCCGAAAGCCCATCCCCAGTAGATATAAAAGGACCTTCATGATCATGACAAATATCATGAGGGGCCTCTGATTTGATCATGCCATCGTCTCCTTCTTCCATCATCACTTCTGGTAGAGCTAACATTTGTGTCATGTATTCAATAAAAAGTTCATGGATGCCATCATCAACAATCCTTATCCATGTCTCAGCATTCTCACCATAAATCTTGGAGAACGTAAACTCCACGAGCTTCATTTTAAACCTCGGATCCATAACCACAGCAACTGCTAAAACCAGGCAACAATTACTCCAATATTTATCAAACTTTTCATGTAAAGGTCTGGTCAAGTAGCTGATAAAAGGATCATCACTCATGGAAGCTTGAATCAAATCCATCTGAATTTTCGAGGCTTCAGGGAAAAAGACATTTGCAGTAGGGTATGTTGGGGCAGTTAAAATATTGGCTGCATCAAACAAATATTTCAAATACATGCAAAGAGCTTCTACCTGTCTCCATTCATCCATTGAAGGAGTTATCTTGTAGTCAGGGTCCGAGGTATCCAAGCACGCAAAGACTTCTTGTAATTCACAAGCTGCCACCAGCATATGATATGTTGTGTTCCATTTAGTTTGGTCATCAATTACAAGATCCTTCATGCTAGGAACTTGGAGTTGTTGCTTCAGCTCTAAAAACTTCTCTTCATGAGTTTCTGAAGTTTTGACATACTTTACATTTTCACGTATTTTACAAATAATTTCTCTCATTGTCCCCAAAGCATCTTGGGCAACATTACTAAGAACGCGAGCAAAGCAATTTCCAACCAATAATTGACCGTTGAGCAGGATGTGGTTCTTGACAGAAAGAAAGCCTCTTAGATTATCAAATGCAGTCTCATTCACAAAGGATTGGTCAAGTGTCAAGGTAAACAACCGACCTTCTAAATGCCAATCAGACAGGCAAGACACAATAGCTTGACTAAAAGACTCAGCCGAATCAGGAGATGGTACCATTATAACATTTAGAATGCGGCGGTGTAAATTCCAGTCACCATCAATGAAGTGGCCTGTCACAAAAACATACCCCAGATCTTGATTTGAAACCCACAAGTCCAAAGCAAGGCTGACTCTTCCAGGGATTCCATTCACAAGATTTAAAAGGCTTTGCTTCTCTGTCAGGTACATTGCCACACAATCACCTTGAACAGTATTGAAACTTGGCATTTTAAACTGGGGTTGAAGAGTCCGAATGAATTCAACAAAAGCAGTTTGTTCTACAATATGAAGTGGATATTCATGCAGAACTATCATCTTGGCAATCTCATGACTACAGCGGTTTTGGTCAAAAATGAAGGTTGGAAATACAGGAGTTGTCCTGTAACGTCTCTTTGGGGGGTCAGCAACAGCAGTTCTTGAGCCAGGTGTACCAGTAATAAGTTGATTTTTCTGACGGCTTACTGGGCAGATCCCCAAGGCAATATGTCGTTTAAGGTGGCTGGTTCCTGCCAGCTTTGAGCCAGTAATGTAAGCAAAAGACTTTTCGCACTGCTTACAATAGGCCCTAATGTGTCCAGCATCAACTTTTTTAACTGTGAAGTGTTCCCAGACAATAGACTTCTTCCTTCTCCGCTTATTAGGCAGTATATCAGAACTAAGAAGCTCATTGTTATCGGTTGGCACTAAAAGGGCATCCATCTACATTGAACAAAATGTACATTTAGTGCCAGAACAGAAAGAAAAAAAACTAAATGAAATAGAATTAAGGCAAATGCTTATACAAATAATGATGGACAGAAAAGGTCAGTTCAGCACCAAAAAATCAAAACCCACAATGGAAACACTCAAATACTATATCAGGCAGCGAAGCTGGCTAAGTCTCTCATTATGAGTGCATCAGACATAATTGCAAAGCGATCATACTCTGATTTGTGATAGGGCACCTATAACTCCAGGAGAAGGTCCGCAAAATATCACATACAACAACAAAACTCTTTGTAGAGAAATAATTCTCTGATTCCAATCCTATTTGAATGGCATTAAAATAAAAAATAAAAGAAGTAAGACAAACATCTAGAGTTCTTCACTAAGTATTACATAAACTAGAGGCAAAACTGATAGACTGAAAATTTTCTTGTTTAATAAATAATTAAACAAATGCTAATCAATAGTAACTACCTTGAAATACGAAATAAATATAATGGAAAACCAATTTTTTATCAACTACGATACAATATCTTTCAAAGTGTCAGTTCAATTATACAAAAATCATAACTGAAGCTTGCAAAAGATAGACAACAATAAAATTAAGCTTTAGTCTTGGTTTTGGCTACATTTTGCAACGTACGTAATGTATAAGAACTAACAATCTCGTTTTATAGCAAAGCATAAGCCAAGAATAAAATAATATAAAAGAAGGTCACCCTTTTTCTCTAAATGGGCCAGGATACATCACGGTGGCCCACTTGTATGAATAGTTGTATCTAGGCAGAGCATATTAGACAGGATTTTAACATTAAATATCACCTCAAACTTCAATATCCTCCTTAAGCCTCGACCCAAAACTGTTCCATCCGAGAAACCCAGACAACTAAACATTACTTGTACCTTAAGCTACAATTCAATACTCTATAAATGCCTGATAAATCTGGGACTAAAAAAAACAAAAAACAAAACCCCCGACTTAAAAATAAGTTAATTGAACTTCTCGTTCATGTCTTTACGAGGTGAAACCCCTATTCCCAAATATATATTTATATACCTAAATTTCTCGTTCAAAAACTACAGTGTACAGAAAATGAACGACCTCGCTACATATAAATATATATAAAGGGAAAAACTTTATAAGTACATCCTATCACAGGTAAGAAAACAAACTAGGTATACAAGTAAAAAGTTAAAACTAAAATTTAAAAAAAAAAAAAAAGACCGAAAAAAAATAAAAAAACTTTTACCTGTATCGCAGTTCTGGAGATCAGGAAGCGCCCAAAAAGAAAAAAAAAAGAAAAAGAAAGGAGGGATTTTAATTTTATATTGTTGATATTCAAAAATTTGAATGTACAGAGAGAGAGAGAGGTTGGAGACGAAGTTGATGGGCTTCAGCGCCAAAGGTTTAGAGCTTTGGAGGCAAAAACCCTAATGGACCAAAATTAGGGCTCTGAGATTTTTAGGCCTTTTTGGAGGGAATAAGGAAGAAAGGAAAAGGACGCTGAAAAATAAAAAATAAAAAATGGGATTTTATCAGTCCTTTGACTTCTTATATAAGAAATTTCTTGGCGGTCAAGTACTCCGACATCAATGGGTATAGATGTGATCACCTCTTACTTCAATCAATCTCGACCGTTGATCATCTTTAGTCCCGCGGACTTCTTTATTACTTTTTTTTTTTTGAGATGAACTTCTTTATTACATTTAAAAATTAATAAATAATATTTCGCAAGAGAAATAATTCCAATTACGATAAAAGTCAGATATTTTCTCTTCAAATAAATAATAGATAAAAAAGTAAGATATTTCGAAAGGAAAATTTCACTTTTTATCTCTAATAATACTTAATATTACCAAAAAATCCCAACATTAATAATATTTTCAAATTAATGCTAAACTTTCCTCCCATACCCAAAATACCCCTCCCATTATATCAAAAATTCACAAAACCTTCTCTTCCACTCTCCTCCCTCTCTCTCTCTAATTCTCACGAAATCTCCATAAAACCTACAGTTTTGTATAATTTTCTTGTCAAAATCATTGTTAGTTATCTCCATTGTTTCTGTGAATTCGTTAATATCAAAGGCAACATCTATTTTGAGAGTTTTTGGAGGAGAAAAACCATGAGTAATGAGATTTTACATTTTGTGTTGGGTATTATTTGTTTACATTTTTTTTTGCTATTTTGAACAGATCTGAGCCTATATTGGTGTATTTTTCGGGATTTTTTGAGAGATTCCGCGATCTGTGTTTTTCTGGGTTTTCTGCAATTTTTTTGCTCGATAACGGTTCGATGGTATGTAGAAGAAGGTCTTTGTAAGAGCTCGATGTAGCTCGATGTTAGCTCGATAATAGCTCGATAGGTTCGGTTTAGTGCTCGATGGAAACTCGATAAGGGTTCGAGAAGGGGTCGAATGGATCTATAATATGTGAGCTCGATATTAGCTCGATATGAGCTCGATAGGGTTCGATTGAGGGTTTGGTTGTGTTTTATAGTCGGTTTTGAGAAATGATAGCTCGATGCTAACTCGATAATAGCTCGATATGGGTTCGATGGAGGGTTTGGTTAGGTTTATGTTCTGTTTTGAGAAATGGTAGCTCGATGATAACTCGATAATAGCTCGATAGGGGTTCGATGGAGGGTTTGGTTAGGTTTGTATTCTGTTTTGAGAAATGGTAGCTCGATTCCAACTCGATAATAGCTCGATAAAGCTCGATAATGTTATTTTTTATTGCATTTCTGGAAAAATGACAGTTTTCCTGACAATGTTAATGTTTTTTTTTCCAACACAGGCTCTATTGTCTACGTTTTTGTATCCTACAATGGTGTTTGGGAATTACAAGGGAATAAGTGGATTTTTAAGGACCCTCAATGCACGGTGATACCGATGGAGGATACTGTAACGTACTTGCAACTTCTTGACATATTGCACAAGGAACTTAAAGTTGATAAACAGATGTATGAGTTGAAATTGGAGGTTCCTTACACTTGCGGCGACCAACCGTTTACACCCGTTCATGTTGAAAGTGATCTTGGTGTCCGTGCATTCATAGGAGTAACATCTAAAGAAAGGTTGGCCTTGTGTGTCACTCCTGTTAAAAAGATTGTCATTGCAGACCCATATTCCACTCCCGGACTTGAGGGAGCAGCCAGTACTTTAAGATTTCCTATTGGTGACCTGAGGGACAACCAGTATGAGTACAACCCCTATGTGAATGACGATCCGGTAGCCGAACACAATGAGGAATTAGGAGACAATTCGGTGGATGATGATCTATTAGCTGAACATTTGCAAGTAGAAGAAGCACAAGAACAACCAATACGTCATATTGCACGGACGAACCCACCAAGTCAAGGACGCCGAACACCTGGCACCAGCTCTAGTCGTCATGGTGGAACAGAATATAACTATACAGGGAACATTTCAATATGTTCAACAGAAGATCACAGAAAATGGAGTGCTCCCATGTTTACAAAAGAAGATATCATAGCTTGTAGTCGTTCTGAATCACCCTCATCCGGTATAGCGTTGGGGGAATTACATCTTGGGAAGACATTTGAGAACAAGATGGAATTGAAAACCAAAGCGGCTCTCTTTGCAATGAAGAATAATTTTGAGTTTATGGTTAAGAAGTCTGGTACTGATGTGTTGTATATCACCTGCAAGGATCCTGATTGTGGTTGGAGAATAAGAGGGAAAAAAGTAGCGCGATCAGAGATGTTTGAGATCACTGTTTATAATAGTGTACATACTTGCTCACTAGAATTGCGACAAAAAGACCACCGTCAAGCAGCACCTTCTGTCATTGGGCACCTTATCAAGAACAAATATGCTACTGATGGCACTAGCTATCCACCAAACAGCATAAAGGAGGATATGAAGAATAATTTTGGGATCGATATGAGTTATATTAAGGCTTGGAGATGCAGAGAGAAGGCACTCGGTTATGTTAGGGGGACACCTGAAGAATCGTACTCCAAGTTACCTTCTTACCTGTACATGCTGCAGCAAAAGAATCCAGGTACAATTACTGATTTTGTCACAGATGACGGTCACTTTCTTTACTGTTTCTTCTCACTCGGAGTTTGTAGAAGGGGATTTACATCATGTCGTCCTGTTATATGTGTGGACGGCACTTTCTTAAAGTCAAGGTACGGTGGCCACATGTTGTGTGCTGTCGCATTGGATGCGAATAACCACATTTATCCAATTGCATTCGCGATTGTTGACAGTGAGAATCATGCTTCTTGGAAGTATTTCATGATGAAATTGAAGGAAGCCATTGGAGTTGTTGATAATCTGTCTTTTGTTTCAGACAGGCATGCTAGCATTATTCATGCTCTTGAGTTGGTCTTCCCTGATGCCTACCACGGCGCATGCTACCATCACATGAGTATGAATGTAATCGCTAAGTTCAAGACCGATCACTGTCACAAGGAGATGTATAATGCGGCATATGCATTTCGGAAGTCAAAATTTCACAGGTTCTTCAATAATATAAAGCAAATGGATCCTGCCATAGCTCAATATCTCGAGGGTATTGGCTTCGATAAGTGGACTCGTGTATACTTTCCTGGGAATCGATACAATATAATGACAAGAAACTACGCTGAAAGTTTCAACAACAAAACCAGAGACGCAAGAACCTTCCCAGTCACTACTTTTGTGGAATTCATTCGTTTCACAATTCAGTCATGGTTTGCCGCGCGTCGTGAGGAGGTAGAGAAGTGCACATCGAAATTAGCAACAACATATGAGAAAGATGTCTCAGGCATTGCGGATGATGCAAGGTACTTGAAAGTCCATCCTCTTGGACAGTTTGAATTTCATGTGGTAGACCCAGAAGGTGATGGTGAGGTGAATTTGATGACCAAATCATGCTCTTGTGGTCAGTTTCAAATAATGGGTTACCCTTGTGTTCATGGTGTGGCTGCGGCCATGTTGCGCAATGTCAACATTTACTCACTGTGTTCACCATATTACACTACTGAGATGTGGAGGGAGTCTTACAAAGAAACAATTTACCCAACTGGCAATGAGGATGATTGGGAAGTTCCCGAGAACATAGAGAAAATGCAAGTTGGGGTTCCCGTTGAAAAACAACCAGTTGGTCGACCGAAGAAGAATAAGGTGGGAAGAAGGAAGACAAACCGCACTCCATCGAATGGAGAAATCATTCCCAGTCATCGCAAGTGTAGCATGTGTGGTGGTCTTGGCCACAACAGGGCTACATGCAAAGCTAGGCTTTAAACTTTTTTTTCCCATTTGAACTTGTTGTATTAATAAACTCTTTTTATTTGATTTTTCTGAAAAGTTATGTTTATGGCAAAGCTAGGCTTTAAACTCTTTTTTCCCATTTGAACTTGTTGTATTAATAAACTCTTTTTATGAAGGTAACAAATTTTGATAATTCAATAACAGTTCGATATAGCTTGATATTAGCTCGATAACAGCCCATGAAAATTATAAAAAAATGTGAACAACAAACTGTACATGTAAAGACCCTGTATATATACAATCATCAAGGTAACAAATTTTGATACCACAAGTCTGTGGTCCACTTGTTCCTGAACACCTCCATATTTTCATCGCAGATAGCTTCCAATGGAAGACCGACCATTAGATGCTCAATATACTTGATAGCATACACACCACAATCCCCACTGTAAAAAAAAATATATATATTAAGTGCACATTACTATAAATTTAGTTAGAAACAAAATTAGTATGAAGATGATGTTTGTTACCTTCTCTTTGACTGAGGGAGCTCGTGTTTCTGTTTGCGACGCAATGTGAACTGATGCGGCCTATTTCCTGCTGATGGAATCTTCAACATCAAGCTATCAGTAAACAGTTTACTCTGCATTAACAGAGAAGGTAGCATAAAGCACCATGGACTCATAATATCCTCGAGCTTTGCGTCACTAATCACCGAGTTGTCTGAATCGTAAACAGTCAGAGTCCAACTAGAAATGGAAGCCTCAATGGCAAACCAATGTTGTTGTCCATAGTTCTGGCACCAATATACATCCTCAACTCCTCCCCAAGATGCCAGAAACTGCTGCTCGATGCCGGTCAACATGGACATAATGTCAGCATCCCAATAATACTTTGTTTTGTCGGCTGTTTTCTTGAACTGATCATATCGGGCAGGGATCACTTGTGAGAAATAACTGTTCATCACAACTGCATTCTGTCGATATATATTGGGAAAATACTTGCGACGCATACGAAGCATGTGTTCTGCCGCATCAATATGCTGCAAAAGAGAGTACGATAAAAAAATTAGCAAAAACCATCATAAAATGCTGATGTCAAGCTCCATCGAGCTCACATCGAGCTCATATCGAGCTCATATCGAGCTCACATCGAGCCAGTATGAAACAGTAAAAAAACAAACTACTTTAACATCCCTATCGAACTACCATCGAACTACTATCGAGCTCACATCGAGCCAGTCTGAAACAGTAAAAATAACCTACTTTAACATCCCTATCGAACTACCTATCGAGCCATCATGAAATAGTAAAGACAACCTATTTTAACATCCCTATCGAACTCCCTATCGAGCTCCATCGAGCTCACATCGAGCCACTTTGTTAAGGGAATTTTCACTATCGAACTCATATCGAACTCACATCGAGCTTTTAACATCCCTATCGAACTACTATCGAACTAATATCGAGCTCACATCGAGCCACTCTAAAACAGTAAAAAAAACAATCTATTTTAACATCCCTATCGAACTACCTATCAAGCTCCATCAAGCTCACATCGAGCCACTCTGAAACAGTAAAGAACAACCCCTATTTTAACATCCATGTCGAACTACTATCGAACTCCTATCGAGCTCACATCGAGCCAGTATGAAACAGTAAAAATAACCTACTTTAACATCCCTATCGAACTACCTATCGAGCTCACATCGAGCCATCATGAAATAGTAAAGACAACCTATTTTAACATCCCTATCGAACTCCCTATCGAGCTCCATCGAGCTCACATCGAGCCACTTTTGTTAAGGGAATTTTCACTATCGAACTCATATCTAACTCACATCGAGCTTTTAACATCCCTATCGAACTAATATCGAGCTCACATCGAGCCACTCTAAAACAGTAAAAAAACAATCTATTTTAACATCCCTATCGAACTACCTATCGAGCTCCATCGAGCTCACATCGAGCCACTCTGAAATAGTAAATAACAACCCCTACTTTAACATCCCTATCGAACTACTATCGAACTCCTATCGAGCTCACATCGAGTCAGTAAAAATAAAACATGTAAAATTGAAAACAGTCCATAATTAGGTATAAATTGCTTACCCCATCATTGAGCCACGACTGGGGTGTCTTCAACGTCAGAAACCATGCTGGACCGTGACTCCCAGTCTTTACATCCCGCGGGGTCTTGTTGGGCATGTCTCCAAGAAGCCACTTGCACATTGTCCTATACTGTTTGGGATCTGGCTTCTTGAGAGGGTCCAGCACATGTGTAGCCTCTTGTGTAGCCTCGTCTGCTGGTGCAGCTGCAGCAGTGCGAGGTCTTTTCCTCGTGGGATCCGTATAGTCCTCAAACCAATCTGGTTTGCGTCTTTGGCGTCTAGCCCTCTGAAACTGAACCCCAGCAACATCCTCAGGGTTGACAATAACGACTCCCGGAGTCTCAGCATCTGGTGTCACAATGATGGTAGGGGGCGTCGTTGGATCATCAACATAGTCTAGCGGAAGATCCAATGACTCTGACTCTGAATCTTCATTGGACCCCCTCAGTTTCTCCTTAACAAATGTCAGGATCTGACTGAGTACGTCCAAGATCACTGACTGGTTCTTCAAGAGGGTCTCCTGTCGACCCTCGACTCTGTCCAACCGCTCAATCAAGTCGACCAGCTCAGGGGCTGAGGCTGGTGGTGGGGTTGGTGTTGGGGCTGACACTGAGGCTGGGGCTGATGTTGGGGCACAGGTTGATGCTGGGGCTGATGTTGGGGCACAGGTTGAGGCTGGGGCTGAGGCTGGGGGAATAGGAGGGGTGGGACCTGCAACCTCCTCCCCCGGGGCAGCATCAACAAATATCTTGGCTGCCTCGGCAGCCTGAGAAACTTTCTCTGCCATTTTCTCAAAAGTCGCATCCTCCTCCTCATCAGTCTCCGAGGGATCCTGGCCAAGCCCAGGATAAAAGGGAAGATCTCCCTCAGTCAAAGACAAGTAATAGTCTTTTTCTGCTGGCCGAGGCTTCAACATCGGAAGAACAATTAACTGCAAACAACATAAAACATTTGGTTAACTCAAATAATGATAAAAGATAAGCATATAGATAAAAAAAAACAACATAACTTACATTCTTCTTCAATAATATCGGTGCGATGACGGACTTGGTGAAATCCTTGTTCTTCCGATGCGACCAGCTAAGCATCCTCGGGAACATGTTTCCCGAGCTCACAACAAGCTCCACCGCAAGCTGTTGGATAGCCTCATATGCCCAGTACTGTAAGGCGGGGGCATAACCATACATACTGTATTTGGACTCTTGCTGCACCTTGGCATCCTTCTTGGCATCATAGTTGGCCTTTTGCTTCACCATGTCCTTCTTACAAGAATGCAATAGCCTCCTTTAAGAGTACTTCCCCCATGGATAGCTGAAGAAGTACTCTACATTCTCAACAATTTTTAGAATATCTCGCCAAATGTGCAGTTTTCCCTCAATGGCATTCAGAACCCCCTCAACAAACAGACATAGACCAAGCTTGTACACATCTTCCACAACCGTACAAGTCTTGAAAGCATGGTCCACCTGTGACAGCTTTACTTTCTCAACATCGTTGAAATACTCCTTTATCAACCGATCGCTGAGATTACGCCCTTCCAACTCTTCTGGTGACGGGAAGGCACTGAAATCCAACCCCGTCACCAGGGCAAACTCTCCCATGCCGAATCTACAAGACTTCGACCCCAAGAAAAAATGCACCTCATCTTCGTTGTTGCTGGCAATTTTCCTCAACAACAGTTGATGCACCAAGACTCCGGAGAAATTAAACTCCGAAGCCAAAAAGAATTGCTTAAAAGGGGATTCCTTAGCCCTTTCAAGCAGCCCGAGCTCCAAAAACCTGGTCTTGATGTGATTTAAAGTACTACTACCCCGATATGTCACTCGACCAGGAAAGTGATCACTGAACGGAACAAGCAACTTAGGCATCTGTAACAACACATGAAATTTTTTTTGTAAGAAAACAGAATAAAAAAAATTTCAAAAAAACACTGAAATAAGTTGTCATCGAGCTATATCGATCTCTATCGAGCTATCATCGAGCTGAAACATACCCTATCGAGCACTATCGAAAAACTATCGAGTTCCATCGAGAAATATCAACAACCTAAATTTATCGAGCCTATCGAGCCAGCATCGAGCCTATCGAGCTAAGAAAAATCTGTCTGTCTAGATAAATAACCATCGAGCTACAGTCTAGTCTCATATCGAACCATTATCGAACCTATCGAGCTATGAAAAATCTGTCTGTCTAGATAAATAACCATCGAGCTACAGTCTAGTCTCATATCGAACCATTATCGAACCTATCGAGCTCTTGTAATATAATACAACATATCCTACCGAGCTCTTATCGAGCTCCTATCGAGCTCATGTCGAGCTCATATCGAGCCATAATCGATCCATCATCGAACTGTTCAAACTACCTTATCGAGCCTACTATCGAACCATAATCGAACCTATCGAGCCACTGGTTCAAACCCATAAAAAATTTCCCACAAAATCGGACAACCCATTCCACAAATCACAGATTCAACAACGATATAAAGCAAATATGGACTTGGGTTCAAGATTTTACCTTATTTTTTTAAACTTTGAAGGAAATATGCTCCGTGGGTCTCGGGTTTGACAGAAAAATGGGAGTTTGCAGTGGGCTCGAGATCGCCGGAGAAATGGGAGAAGGTGGGGGCTCGACGGAGAAGGTGGGAGCTCGACGGAGATGCGGGCTCGACGGCTCGACGGAGATGGCGGCTCGACGGCTCGACGGAGGTGGGGGTTCGATAGTTTTTGGGGGATTTTTGTGAGACTGAAAGAGAGAGAAACCGAGACTTAGAGAGAGAAGGCTGAGATTGAATGGGAAGGGTATTTTCGGTAGGAGGGAAAAGCTTAGCATTAATTTGAAAATATTATTAATGTTGGGATTTTTTGGTAATATTAGGTATTATTAGAGATAAAAAGTGAAATTTCCCTTTCGAAATTGGCCAAATAAATAATAACAGTAAATGAAAATTATTACTTTCTTTTAGGATAAATTTAAAAATGATGATGGATTGGGTTTCAAAAGTTTATCATGTGACTAAAAAAAACTTTGGCTAGCATTACTTTGTATTTATTAAAGTGAAACCCGAAAATTATATTTTTTTAAAACTTTGATAAATATGACTTTTTTTTCTTTTAAATTTCACATGGCATAATATATATATTTATATTTTAATGGAATTTTTTTCTCGTATTTTTATAATTTTATTAAAATATGTCATATACTTAATATAAAACTTCAATATTAATTTTTTTAATTATTATTAAAAATATTTTTAAATATATTTAGATTAATAATATATATACATATATATAATTAATTGTATACATAAAACAATATATTTCTTCCATCATATATAATAAATATATATTATTATTATTATTTTATATGTATATACTTATATATTCGATTATAAAATAGTACACAAATTTATATATACTATATATAAACAACATGCACTTTTACTTAATTTTATTTATAGAATTTATTAATTATTTTTATTATATTTGTATCATCGTTATATATATTTTAAATAAATAAATAATATTATATATAAAAAATAACATAAGCATATTAAATAAGAAATTAAAGAAAAATATTTTTTATGATTTTTTTAAAAATATATATAATATGATAACATTTTTAAACATAAATGATAATTTTTTAATAAAAATTAAGTATTAAATATATATTATTATTATTATAAGGGTAAATACCATTTTGGATCCTATGTTTTGTAAAAGTTACCAATCAGACCATTTATTTTGTTAAATGACAATTTAGACCTTATGTTTTATAAAATTGAACATTTTAATACCCTGAGCACGATTTTGGACAAACAATTTTTTAATATGACCAAAATATCCTTACTTTTTTAAATTAGTTAATTTATCAATTGAAAATAAAATATTATTGAATTAAAAATAAATAAAATTTGAAAAAAAAACTTTTTTTTCATTAAAAGAATTTTTTTAAGAATATATAACCTCAATTACATTAAAATTAAAACCAAATAAAAACCTTATCCCTTTAATCTTTAATTAACAATATATATGCATAAAAATTAAGATTCAATGCATATTCAAATTAGGATTTCAACAATATCAAATGCAGAAACTGAGTAAATAAAAAACTAAACCAGGAAAAATTTTTGACAAATCCAAATGGAATTCATGGCTGCACTAGTAATGTTCATCTTCTTCTCAAGCATCAATCCAACATCGCTCCAAACCCAAACCTTTCATGCCAGTACCTCACTGTAACGATCCAAAATCACTAATATGGCTTAAGGGTCTTGATTAGTGTGTCGGGAGAGCATAATTAGTTTATGTGTGAATTTATTAGTTGAATGCATGATTATGTGATAAGCATGCTTGAATGGTTATATGAATATATATGAAATGCATGTCTACGAGTATTAGTATGCATGTAGTCCCCGTTTAGCTTAAAGGGGTATATTTGTAATTTTAGCCTGTTGAGGGCGTAAATGCGATTATATGTTATATTTGTGAGAACCACATTATTATATGGGTAAATCTGCAGCATGCGATTTGAGGCGATCCTAGGGAGCTAGTTGGCGGGAAAGTCACAACGGGGCTTAATACTTGACTTGGGGCAAGTCAAGGGGTATTTCGGGTATTGGATGGTTATTTAGGTTATCGGGTTATGGAAATAAATAATTGGAGATATATTTGAGGTTAGGAAGTTTAGGTAGGAATACTGGGGAATTTTACCATTTTGCCCTCGGGGACGTTTCCGGCACCCCGAGCCTCGAGATTAACTTAATTACCTAAGGATAGACTAAGTACAAACTTAGAAAACAGTGGAAACATCAAGAACCGACCCTTCTCTCTCTCTCCTTCTCTCTTCTTTTCTCTCAAGGGAAATCACTGAAAACTAAGGAGATTTGGCTGAGAATTCAGTGATTTGAGCTGAGGATTTGGAGGATTAACACAATGGAAGATAGGGAATCTAACTAGAAACTAAGGTAAGCATTGAATTACAGTTTTTGATCAGTTGAATATGAAGCTTTGGTGCTGAATTCTAAGAGTTCTTAGGTTCTTAACTTCAAGGTTAAATTAAGGCAGCAAGCTTGGGAATTAGCTCAGAATTTGCTTAGAGGAGTGGTTCTGCAGTGAAGGTAAGCTCAAATTTATGATTTAATATTTGAATTCTAGTGTTTTATTGACTGATTTTAGAGTTCTTGGGTGTGTGGGTTTCAGAAATCAAAGTGGTATTTTGATGAGTTTTTAGATTAGGTTTCTGTTGGCTTTAGCTTCTGAAATCATGCATGAATGTTTGTGATAGTTGTGGGATATAATTGGAATGGTTTTGAATGGTTTTGAGCGAGGTTTGAGAGTTAAAAATTGAGGTTTTTTTGGGTTCGAAGGGGTCAGGCCGCGACATAATTCTTGGTGAGCCGCGGCCCTCTGAAGCTGATGGGTGTTGAAGATGGAGGGCGGGCCACGACATGGTCTATTTAGGGACGTAACCCGTGTTTGGTTTCGAGCTTAGATGGGCTCTGTTTGGGGGCCATGCCACGGCATGGGAGGCTTGAGCCGCAGTCCTTAAGGAAATTAAGGGTTTTTGGATTTTAAGCATGGGAATTTAACCTAGGGTGCTCGGGATTGAATCTACTACCGTGTTTGGTGGAATTCGATATTCCAGAGACTAGAACCTTATTTAGAAGCCCTTTTACAATTATTAATGGTATCCCTTATCTTGGTTGTGACTAGGTTTAAGCTAGGGGCTCGGGAAACGGATCATGCTCAAGAGGCATCTCGTGTAACCAGTACATTTGGAAACTAAAGGTAAGAAAACTGCACCCGGTTGTAGATTTATAATGGGACTAAGGGTTCCATGTTTTGTATGCTTTATAGAGGATGGTATTATGCCATGTAAATAGTAGACAAACGGCCTAAGAGTGCTGGAGTTTACATTAGCGCACAAGGCGCGGCTCGACCACTAGTAGCTGAGGACAGCTTATTATGCACTGAGCTCGGTTTAAGCGGGCCGGAGTCAGTGGGGTAAACAGAGGGTGCGACCTAAGGTGTCAACCCTGATTATCATATGACTTGATTGTTATTATTGATTAGTGGATTTGTCATGCTGAATAGCTGAGTGTTAATTGGTTGAATCATTGGTTGTATCTACGTGCTATGTGATTAGTGTGGAATGTTAAGCATATGATCATGCTTAAAGGGTTATTAAATTGTTATCATTGTTTGTTATATAATGTGATGTTTTCTTGCTGGGCCTTGGCTCACGAGTGCTTCGTGGTGCAGGTAAAGGCAAGGGGCAAGCTTGATCAGCCCTGATTCGGAGAGCTCTGGGAGCAGAATGTACATGAATAGCTGCTCAGCCGCCACGGTTGAGGGGAGACGGGGACAGGAGAACCACAAACGTCTGTTTTGCCTTTAGAATGGCTAGTGGTTGTTTGTGCTCTGGAAATTTTGTAAACTGACTTTTAAACGTTGTTCCTTTTGGGATCCCATGTGTAAAAAAATGTTTGGTTATATGAAAAGTATCTTTTGAGACAAAAATCTTTTAACCCTAGCGCATTAATGATTTTAGCAAACACGTTTTTAGCTAAATGACTTGATTAGCAAGTCCTGCACCTTTATAAGTACAAAGTGTAGCGGTCTTGGCTATCCAGGGTGTTACAACTTGGCATCAGAGCGTCTTAGGTTTAAAGGTTCCTGAAGACCGGCTGGACATGTACATTCGCTCCTAGAGACAAGCTCGATTCAGGGTTTGGTAATGTGTATATGTGCTTATATGTCTGTATGCCTGGAATGAATTATGAATGTTGTTATCTATTGGATTAATAGGAAACAAGAGATACTGATAGTGCCTGGCCCTTGACTGCTGTGTGAAAATATTGAGGCATGCTTATTAGCATCGATGTGCATGTAAATGAATATTTGAATGATTAACTGCATCTTGTGTATGGATGGATGCCTGTATTTTGATTGTTTGTGATTGGTTATGTTCCTTTGGTGGATTTTGGATAAGCTTTTACCCTGTCATCATGGTCTGATTGCTTAGTCGTTGATTGCAGATTGACTTGGATAACTATGCGTCCAAGATAATCTACACGATGATCAGGGCCAGATTCCTCCGCTAGTTCCTGAAAACTGGCAGCAGATTATGACAGATTTGCAAGCACGGCTACAGAGCCAAGATGAGTAGATTCATCTTCTGCGACAGCAGGCTCCAGCAGGGAGTGCTGCACCTATTGTGCCATCTGTAGTGGCACCAGTTATTCAGCCAGCAGAGGTTGGGAACAGATGGGAGCCATTGTATGAGCGGTTCCGAAAGCAGCATCCCCCAACTTTTGAGGGAGGACCTGACCCACTGAAGGTCGAGCAGTGGATGACTATGATTACTACTATCCTGGACTTCATGAGGATAGAGGGACATGACAGAGTGGCATGTGCCACATATATGTTGAGAGAGGATGCCCGCATCTGGTGGGAAATGGCATCACAGACCAGGGATGTCACTACTTTGAGTTAGGAAGGATTTAAAGACTTGTTCAGTCAGAAATACTACAATGTTGCCATCCAGGCGGCAAAGGTTAATGAGTTTGTGAGCTTGGTGCAGGGAAACATGACCGTTACTGAGTATGCCCTAAAATTTGATAGACTTGCGAAATTTGCACCAGGCCTTGTGCCTACTGATGCTGCTAGGCAAGACAAATTCATTAGGGGGCTTAATGCTACGACAGCCCGGGATGTTGGGATCACAACGGTACTTGAGGGAACAACTTATGCCCAAGCCGTTGAGAAGGCTCTTACCGCTGAGGAAGCAGAGAACAAGATTTGGAAGGAAAGTGCAGTAAGGCGCGAGGGTCGCAGAGTGGTGCCTCCTTATTCAGGGTCAAGTAGGGGCGGAGGCCCCAATGATTTCAAGAGAAAGACTCCTGACACTTCGACCGCTGCTGGTCCTGATAGGAGGGGTCGGGGTGGTTAGGGCAGCAGTGAGCCATGGAGGAGTTATCTGGAGTGCCCGAGGTGTAGAAGACGCCATCAGGGCGAATGTCGGGCCAAGGCTTGCTATGTGTGTGGAACGGTGGGGCACCTCAAGGACTGCCCAACAGTGAAGAAAGGGGATGCAGGAAAGGTGGACAGCTTGACTCCAACTCGAGTGTTCACCTTGACACAGGCAGAGGTCGAGGCTAGTCCCTAGGTAGTGACAGGTCAGCTTTCTAGCGCTGGCTCTCCTTTTACTGTATTGATTGACTCTGGTGCTACACATTCCTTGGTTTCTAGTAAAGTGATTGATAGATTGTGTAGACCTAGTGAGTATCGGAATGCAGGGTTTGGGACTTTATTGCCTACTGGGGAACTGGTAGTTTCTAGGAGGTGGATCAGGGCATTGCCAGTGATGGTTGATAGTAGGGAGCTTTCAGTTGACTTGATTGAGCTAGATATGGAGGATTTTGACATGATCTTAGGGATGGATTGGTTGGTCAGGTATGGGGCTACCATTGATTGTAGGAAGAAGATGGTGACTTTTGAGCCCGAGGGCGAGGATCCTTTTGTCTTCGTGGGTGCGGTATGTGGACCCCGCGTACCCATGATATCAGCGTTGAAAGCCAGAGACCTATTGCAGGGTGGATGTATAGGTTTTCTGGCTAGTGTAGTGGACACTACCAGGATGTTGCCAGCGGGGCCGGGAGAGACCAGGGTGGTTTGTGAGTTTTTAGATGTATTCCCTGAGGAGCTACCAGGTTTGCCCCAGCGTATGGAGATTTGGTTTGTTATTGAGTTAGCACCGGGGACAGAACCAATATCAAGAGCACCATATAAGATGACACCAGTAGAGTTGAAGGAATTGAAGATACAGCTACAAGAACTTCTGGATTTGGGATTCATTAGGCCCAACTACTCTCCATGGGGCTCTCCAATGTTGTTTGTAAAGAAGAAAGACGGGACTCTGAGGATGTGCATAGAATACAGGGAATTGAATAAGTTAACCATCAAGAATAAGTATCCTCTACCAAGGATCGATGACTTGTTCGATTAGCTGCAGGGACAGACGGTGTTCTCAAAGATTGATCTTCGATCTGGTTATCACCAGCTGAGGATCAAGAATGAGGACATACCGAAGATGACCTTTTGAACGCGGTATGGGCACTATGAGTTCTTGGTCATATCTTTTGGTTTGACCAACGCCCCGGCAACTTTCATGGATTTGATGAACAGGGTGTTCAAGGACTTATTGGATCAATTTGCCATTGTCTTCATTGACGGCATCTTAGTATACTCTAATTCAGAGGCAGAGCACAAGCGACATCTTCGACAGGTTTTACAGAGATTAAGGGAGCTTCAGTTATATGCCAAGTTTAAGAAGTGTGAGTTTTGGTTGCCAGGGGTGACTTTTCTTGGGCACATAGTTAGCGCAGGGGGGGTTAAGGTGGATCCATCCAAGGTGGAAGCAGTGAGAGATTGGCCGAGGCCAAGGAACACCTTGGAGGTGCGAAGTTTCCTCGGGTTAGCAGATTATTACAGACGGTTTGTAGAAGGATTCTCGAAGATTGCTTCACCAATGATAGAGTTGACACGGAAGAACCAGAAGTTCGTTTGGTCAGAGAAGTGTGAGGACAGTTTCCAGGAATTGAAGCGACGACTTATCACTGCACCTGTGTTGAGTCTCCCTTCGGAGGAAGGAAAGTTTGTAGTATACTGTGATGCATCGAGGATGGTTTTAGGCTGTGTGTTAATGTAGAATGAGAAGTTTATAGCTTATGCATCACGACAGCTGAAGGAGTATGAGCAACGGTATCTTGCCTATGATCTGGAGCTGGCGACAGTGGTATTCGCACTGAAGGCGTGGCGACATTACCTGTATGGTGAGAAGTGCGAGATATACACTGATCATAAGAGTTTGAAGTATTTCTTCATCCAGAAGGATCTGAACATGAGACAGAGACGTTGGTTAAGGATTATGATTGTGACATTCTTTACCACCCAAGGAAAGCCAATGTAGTGGCAGATGCATTGAGCCGAAGGGGCCCGGGGCAGTTATTTAGTTATGTTCAGATCTCTAGAGAGTTAGCAAATGAGATGGTCAGGGCAAAGATAGAGCTGGTCGTGGGCCGGTTGGCCAATATTACTTTGCATTCGATCCTGCTAAAGTGGATCAAGGAGGGTCAATTGGTAGATGCACAGCTACAGGAAGTTAGGCAAAATATCTTAGCAGGGATAACTAAGGATTATTCTGTTTCTGAGGCTGGTATGCTTCGATATCAGGGGCGGATTTGTGTTCCGGCAGATGAAGGGATCAGACGAGAGATATTGGATGAGTCTCACACTACGCCATACTCGCTTCATCCGGGTACCACGAAGATGTATCAGGATCTACGGACATTATATTGGTGGCCCGGGATGAAGAAGGATGTGGTGAAGTATGTGGCCAGATGTTTGTCATGTCAGCAAGTGAAGGCTGAGCATCAGCGACCAGCGGGATTGCTCCAGCCTTTGGGTATTTCAGAGTGGAAGTGGGAAGACATCACCATGGATTTTGTGGGAGGTTTACCCAGGACAGTGGGACTTTATGACTCGGTGTGGGTGATAGTGGACAGATACACCAAGTCAGCTCATTTTCTGCCAGTAAAGTCAACTTACACAGTGGAACAATATGCAGAGTTGTATGTGAGGGGGAGATAGTTCATCTCCATGGGGTTCCTAAGTCCATTGTATCTAATCAAGACCCTATCTTTACCTCCAAGTTCTGGGGAGCTCTGCAGAGAGCCATGGGGACTTAGTTGAAGTTTAGCACAATTTTTCATCCTCAAACTGATGGACAGTCTGAGAGGACGATTCAGGTGTTGGAAGATATGCTTAGAGTGTGTGTGATTGACTTTGAGGGGTCTTGGAGTAAGTATCTCCCGTTGATTGAATTTTCGTATAACAACAGTTATCAGTCCACGATTGGAGTGGCTCCTTATGAGATGCTATATGGAAGGAAGTGTAGATCGCCCATTCATTGGGATGAGATGGGTGAGAGAAAGTATTTGGGGCCAGACATGGTTCAAAAGACAAGTGAAGCTATTGAGAAGATTTGAGCCAGAATGCTTGCTTTGCAGAGTAGACAGAAAAGCTACGCTGACCCTAAGCGTAGAAACGTGGAGTTCCAGGTTGGGGACCACGTGTTTCTGCGAGTCTCACCATTGAGAGGGGTGAGGAGGTTTGGAGTAAGGGGCAAGCTGAGCCCTCAGTTTGTTGGACCTTTCGAGATTCTAGAAAGGGTTGGACAGGTGGCTTACAGGTTGGCCTTGCCACTGTAACGCCCTGGTTACCCCAGAACAGTTACGGTGATCGGTGAACCGGAAATTTGACCCGCTACCCGAGTCCTTTGGTTAAAAACGTGCTCTAAATGTGATTAACAGGTTAAGGTGGAAAACTAATAAAAAGGAATGGATATCTTTCATATAAACTGCTCTGCAGAGCTAATTAAAACATTTACAAGTTGTTCTCAGTACAAAATAGTCATTACTATTTCAAATTTACAATCCCGCCGACCTAAGCGGCAAAAATAGGGTAAGCCCCCTAGTTCCTCTGAGAACTCCTTGGCCGTGGTGGTCAAGCGGCCGCATATGGACACATCACCACCTAAGCTCTCCACTCAAGGTTGGGTGAGCTTTTCTTTCCCTTTACCTGCACCACATAGCTCCCATGAGCCAAGGCCCAGCAAGAAAAGCATAATAAAACATGATATAATATCAACAATGATCGTAATACTCGTTCAGGACCAACAGTCCAAACACATAGGTGACAATCACAAAAGTCACAAAAGTGGGGACAAAACCCTTTAGCCATGTGACGATAGGATCACCAGGGCTTAACAGATAAGTGAGCATTTCACTAGCTTTAACAGGATAGGTGCATGGTGATTAGTCACCAACATAACCTTCCTCATGACTCTGAAGTCATAACTATGGAACATCGTTCCCTAGCCAGGTGACAAACAGTCATCGGGGCCATATGCCCTGGCTCTGAATAACTAGTCTCAGACTAGCCAAGCGCTTATAAGTTCATCGAACTTAGGGTTGGTCCAGTGCTAATGCCTTAGAGCCATTCAACACTGATATCGATTAGATCTAATCTTCATTCGGCCCTGCGTTCAGGACGCTGATGCCGTTTCTGACTCTTAGGTCGGTGTCCCTGACTAGTCAGTGCCATATACAGATAATCGATATTGCACTAGCATTTAATATGCAATCCATGTCCACATTTATCAATCAACATGCCTCAATAATAATCATGCATGTCATATATACACAGGGTGCAATTTTCTTACCTCAGGTTCAAGCGAGAAATATAATGAGGACGACCCCTGAGAACGATCGATCTTTTAGTTCCTTAGCGGTTACCTAGTCACAACCAATTATAACCTCCATTAATGAGAATCCACATGAATAGGGTCTTAACCTAAGCACCACTCTCGGGACCTCGAAACATGCCCACGCGGTGAGTAGATTCGATCCCGGGCCTTAAGGATTGAAACCCCAAGTCAAAAACCCTTAAAAACACTCAAAACGGGACTTAGAAGGAACAGGGTAGCGCTACAGCGCTCAACCCCTAGTGCCCCAGCGCTATACTCAGAACCACCAATATGCCAAAAAGCCTCCTGAGGAGCGCTGTAGGGCCTATGGTGGGCGCTATAGCGCTACCTCCAGACCAAAACTCCTCTGAACCGACCTTATTCTTCTCCTTCGATTCCAACATGATTCCCAAGCTTCCAAATCCCATTCTCGATGCCAAATGAACCCAAAAACCATCCTAACACACCTCAAACATCACAAGCATAGGAACCCTAGCCAAAACTCCCAACAAAACCAAGAATTCACCCTAGAGATCTCAGCTGCAAAACCAAACCAAAACAGGGCAAACCATAGAATTTTATGGTTAGAAACTTACCCAAAGCTTAGCTTATGATGCTCTTCAATGGAGGAACACACTCCTAAACTCCCAAGGCTTGCTTCCCAAGCTTGAATCCTCAAAATTGGTTCAAAAATCACAAAGAAAGGTGAAGAGAAGAAGGTACGGGAGAACTAAAAAACTTGCTCTGTTTTTACTTCCTTCTTTTAGCTATCAATGGATATATCTATCCTAGGGGTGAAATGTCCATTTTACCCCTAGGTCAATTAATAGTTTCTAAAGTCTCCCAAGGGCATATTTGGTACTTTCCTCCTATCTCTGTAACGCCCTGGCTACCCCAGAACAGTTACGGTGAATGGTGAACCGAAAATTTGACTCGTTACCCGAGTCCTTTGGTTAAAAACGTGATCTAAGTGTTATTACCAAGTTAAGGTGAAAACCAGTAAAAGGAAAGGGTACATTTTATTAAGTAAACAAACTACTCATGAGCCTTTTTAAAACGTTTACAAGTAGTTCATGTTACAAAAGAGTTGCTACAGTTCATATATACAATCCCCGCCGGCCTAAGCGGCAAAAATAGGGTAAACCCCTAGTCCCTCTGAGAACTCCTTGACCGTGGCAGTCAAGCGGCCATGTATGTACATTACATCACCCAAGCTCTCCACTCAAGGCTGGCCAAGCTTTTCCTTTCCTTTACCTGCACCACATAGCACCCATGAGCCAAGGCCCAGCAAGAAAACATAATAGAACATGATATAATATCAGCAACGATCATAGTAACCATTCAGGACTATCAGTCCAACAAATAGGTGACAATAGCCAACAGTCACAATAACGAGCGTCACTCCCTCTAGCCATGTGACGATAGGGTCACCAGGGCTTAACGGTTAAGTGATTCTTTCATATGTTCGATCAGGACAGGTGCATGGTGATTAGTCACCAACATAACCTTCCTCACGACTCTAGAGTCGAAGCTATGGACAACGTCCCTTAGCCACGTGACAAACGGTCACCGGGGTCATATACCTTGGCTATAGTCTTCTGGTCGTAGACCAGGCAAGCGCTTATAAGTTCATCGACCTTAGGGCCGATCCCGCATTAATGCCATAGAGCCATTCAATGCGTGATCATCGACTTTAGAGCCGGTCCCTGACTAGTCAGTGTCTTAAACAGGTAATCAACATTCATTAACATTTAATATGAAATCCACGTTCATATATCTCAACCAACACGCCTCAATATCAAACCATGCATGTCATATACCTGTACAGGGTGCAACTGTAACCATACACTGTTTTCTTACCTCAAGTTCGAGCGAGAAGTATGATAAAGACGACCCCTGAGAACGATCGGTCTTTTAGTTCCTTAGCAGTTACCTAATCACAACCAATTATAACCTCCATTAATGAGAATCCACAATAATAGGTTCTTAACCCAAGCACCACCCTCAGGACCTCGAAACATGCCCACACGGTGAGTAGAATCGATCCCGGGCCTTAAGGATTGAAACCCCAAGTCAAAAACCCTTAAAAACACTCAAAACGGGGTTTGGAAGGAACAGGGTAGCGCTACAGCGCTCAACCCCTAGCGCCACATCGCTATACTCAGAAACTCCCAAGCATCAGAAAGCCTCCTGAGGAGCGCTATAGAGCCCTAGGGTGGGCGCTGTAGCGCTACCTCCAGCCCAAAACCTCCCTGAACCGACCTTCTTCATCTCCTTCGTTTTAACTCGATTCCCAAGCTTCCAAAGCCTATTCTTGATGCCAAATGGACCCAAAAACCATCCCAACATACCCCAAACATCACAAGCATGGGAACCCTAGCCAAAACTCCCAACAAAACCCATGAATTCACCCTAAACATTTCAGCTGCAAAACAAAACCAAAACAGAGCAAACCAGAGAAACTATGGTTAGAAACTTACCCAAAGCTTGGCTTATGATGGCCTTCAATAGTGGAACATACTCCCAAACTTCCAAGGCTTGCTTCCCAGGCTAGAATCCTCAAAGTTGGCTCAAAAACCACAAAGAACAGTAAGAAAAATGGGGTACGGGAGAACTCTAAAACATACTCTGTTTTTTTTCATCACCTTTTCCAGCTAAATAAGGTTATATCTATCCTAGGGGTGAAATGTCCATTTTACCCCTAGGTCATTTAATACTTTCTAAAGGCTCCTAAGGGCATTTTTGGTACTTTCCTCCTAACTCGTTAATCATAATTAACGCTCTCCAATTCCCGTTATTCTCGAAAATCATAAACACCAATAATTCACATCCCGTTACCCTTTATTTCCCGGTAACGCTCTAATCATCAAAATCACCCCGAGACTCAACCCAAGTCCCGACACTTAATCCCGTTGTGACTAAACCGCTAATCAATAATCTACAATCGTCTCATGTCGAACAGCTCGAACAAATCCACATCATAATGTGGTCTCAACATATATCACCGACATGCATACAATTAACATTATACTATAATATAATTCTCATAAATATGCATAAACACATTTAATAGCGTAATTAAGCAATTATGGCCCTCCCGGCCTACAAATCCAGCCGCTAAACCACAATAGGGAATCCGGGGCATTACAATCTCGTTAATCATAATCAACGCTGTCCAATTCCCGCTATTCTCAATAATCTCAAACACCAATAATTCATATCCCGTTACCCTTTAATACCCAGTAACGCTCTAATCATTAAAAAAAATCACCCCAAGACTCAACCCAAGCCCCAGTCTTAAACCTGTTGTGACTAAACCGCTAATCAATATTTCAATATCATCTCATGCCGAATAACTCGAACCAACCCACATTATAATGTGGTCTCAACACATATCATCGACATGCATACAATTATACCCTCAACGGGCCAAATTACCATCACACCCCTGTAATTAAAATGTGGACTCACATGCATGCATTTAACATCATATTATAATATAATTCACATATACATGCATAATATCATTTAATGGCATAATTAAACAGATATGGCACTCCTGGCCTACTAATCCCGCCATTAAACCATACCAGAGAATTCGGGGCATTACAGCCACCGTCATTGTCAAGAGTTCATGACATATTCCATGTCTCCATGTTGTGGAAGTATGTCTCATATTCGATGCATGTACTGAAGTATGAGGACTTAGAACTGCAGACAGATTTGTCTTATGAGGAGCGACCGGTTCAAATTTTGGATTGGAAGGACAAAGTTCTATGGATTAAGACGATTTCGTTAGTTAAAGTATTGTGGAGAAATAGCAAGGTCGAGGAAGCGACCTGGGAGCTTGAGACGATGATGCGGGATCAGTATCCCGGGCTATTCAAGTAAATTTCGAGGAGTAGGAGGGGATAGTTGTAACAACCTAAAATCACTAATATGGCTTAAGGGTCTTAATTAGTGTGCCGAGAGAGCATAATTGGTTTGTGTGTAAATTTATTAGTTTAATGCATGATTATGTGATAAGCCACCTGGCTAATGGGAACGAAACCCACGTTAGTGACTCTTCTAATTGTCACTCCTCTATTTTGGACTGAAAGTCCTGAATGAATATTATGATCATTGTAGGTATTATATTCATGCGTTATTGTGTTTTCTTGTTGGGCTTTGGCTCATGGGTGTTATGTGGTGCAGGTAAAGGAAAAGAAAAGCTCACCCAGTCTTAAGTGGAGAGCTTAGGTGGTGTTGTGTACATATGCGGCTGCTTGACCACCACGGCCAAGGATTTCTCAAAGGAACTAGGGGGTTTACCCTATTTTTGCTGCTTAGGTCGGTGGGTTGTAAATTTAAACAGTAATGACCATTTTGAGTTGTAAATAACTTGTAAATGTTTTGATGGGCCCATGAACAGTTTTATGTTTTAAATAAATATATCATTTCCTTTTGATTGGTTTTCCACTTTACCCTGTTAATGACACCTAGAAGCATGTTTTTAACCAAAGAACTTGGGTAGCGAGTTAAATTCACGGTTCATCATTCACCGTAACTGTCCTGGGGTAACTGGGGCGTTACAACTTGGTATCAGAGCGTGCAAAGGTTAGAGTTCCTGTAGACTGGCTGGGCATGTACACTCACCACTGAAGACAAGCTCGACTCATGGTTTGGTAACTATTTATGTAGTTATATGTATAACTGCTTAAATATAGTATAAGTACTTTACATGTATGCATGAGACACCATGTTAAACCTATGTCCTGAATATTGCATCTTCAGCAATTGTGTGCTAAATAGTACTGAAATTGTTGGAACATACTTATTAGTATTGTTGGTTGTGAATTATTATGTGATACATGCTAAGTGCTAAATGTTATAATCATGTATTTATTTGTATGATTGTGGAATATGATGATTATCTGTTTGTTCTTGGACCGTAAGGCGGCAAGAGGGTTAGTTATTACTACGTGATTGGTCGTATTGACTATTGTTTCAGCAATGTATAGGTGATAAGAATGAATCCAGGGCAGACAGATACGTCAGCTGGCCAGAGTGATCAAGGCCAGAATAATAATAACAATCAGGGTCAAGAGAATGACCAGGGACAGATTCCACAGCCAGCTCCTGCAAACTGGCTGCAGTTATTTAACGATCTGCAGGCTACAATGTTGAGACAGGGAGAAGAACTTCGCCTCCTGAGACAACAACAAGCTCCTGCAGTGGCCAGTATATCAAAGGCACCTCTTATGTCAGTGCCAACAACTGAGCAACTGCCTGAGGTTAGTAATAAATGGGAGCCTCTCTATGAAAGGTTCAGGAAGCAGCAACCTCTAGTTTTTGAAGGCAGTGCAGATCCTGCCAAGGCAGAGCAATGGATGAGTATGATTACCACCATCCTAGACTTCATGAGGGTGACTGGTAATGAGAGGGTGGCTTATGCCACATATATGTTTTGGGAGGATGCTCGAATTTGGAGGGAGGTTATCACCCAGACCATAAATGTTAATGCCCTGAGTTGGGAAGAGTTTCAGACTCTGTTCAATGAGAAATACTATAACGATGCCATCAGGGAGACAAAGGCTGAGGAGTTCATCAGGCTACTTTAGGGAGGTTTTTCAGTCACTGAGTATGCCCTGAAGTTTGATCGTTTGGCAAAATTTGCCACGGAGCTGGTGCCCACTGATGGGACCAGGAGGGAGAGATTTCTCCAGGGGCTACAACCTAGATTAGCCCATGATGTTCATATTACCACTGTTGCTAGGTGTAACGACCCAAATTTGCTAATAAGGCTTAGGGCCTTGATTAGCGTGCCTGGAGGGCAATAAATGAATTAATATATTAATATATGAATTTATGTGAATATATGATAATGATGCATGTTTAGTTGAGTTAAATGTGGGCCCCGTCTGGATGTTAGGGGTATATATGTGATAAATGCGATATATATGTGATATATCTATGCAGCACGATCCGAGACAGTCCTGGGGAGCGGTTAGCCAGAAAGTCACAACGGGGTTAAGAATCCGACTTGGGGCGAGTCGAGGGGTAATTTAGGCATTAGTTATTATACGGGGTTATTGGGTTATGAAAATAAATATTTGGAGATATATTTGAGGATATAATGTCTAGTAGGGGATATTGGGGAAATTAATATTTTGGACCTCGAGGACTTAGCGGGATTAGGTAAATGACTAAATTTCCCTTGAGTCAATTAAGGTTAGGGGATAAGCTTGATGGGCAGCTTGGTCATTTTGTAAGGATAAAGTTAGATATAGTTAAGTAAGGAAACTGCTGGAACCAAAAAAGGAAGAATAAGTTTTTTTAGCTTAATCCTCTCAAGGTCGGTTTATTGTCTTGGACTGTGGTGTGTGAGCTTGGGAGAATTTCAGCAGAAATCCAAGGCTTGAGGCTTGCTGTGAGAGAGCTTTGAAGGTGGAGGAGCAAAGAAGGCTAGGGATTATCAGCTGAGGTAAGGAGTTTAACCTTTAAATCTCTTGAGTTTTAGTTGAGCTGAAGTTAAAATCATGGGCTGCATGTGAATTGAGATTATGATGTTAGGTTTGGTTGTGAACTGAGTTTCTTGGTTGTGTGAACTTATAGCAAAGTTTAGATGGTGTGGTTGGGAGACTTAAGCTTGATTTTTGGGTTAAATTGTTGGGTTAAGTTGATTATGGATGAGCTGGTTTGAAGGAAGTGCAAGAAAAGAAGGAAAATTCTGGGTTTGGAGGCTAGGGTCGCGGCCCTAGGAGGGGCATGCCATGGCCCGTGTGCGCGCGCGGCCTTGGGAGGCCGAGAAGCTTGATGCGCGTCGCAACGCTTGGTGATGCGCGCCGCGATCCGTGTGGATTCCAGAGAGGTGTTAGCCTCTGTTTTGAGGCTAGCCGCGGCGCTTGTGGGAAGGGTCGCGGCTCTTAGTGCCAGTTTGTGTTCTTAAGGGTGTTTAGGCTTGGGAACTCAATGGTTAAGGATCAGGATGAATTTTATCACCCGGATTGATAGAATTCAAGGTTTCAGAGGTTAGAGATATGGCTCAAAGTTATTTAATGGATTAGAACTTAATGGATGGATATTGTTAATGTGTTGTGACTAGGGTTTCGGTGAGGCTCAAGTTAGAGGACTATGCTCAGGACATCGGTGCTCGGAAAGCTCGGGACTCAGGTAAGAAAACCATTGTTCCCATAGAGCTTGTATGCAGGGCTGAGCCCAATGTGTTTGAATTGCAGGGCGTAGCCCTTTAATTGAATTTGCTAGTATTCTGTACTTGTTTATTATGCTATGAATGCAATTATGTGAATGATCGGCAAGAGTCGGGAATGGTGTAGGCCGAGGTCGGCAAGGGCTGGGGACGGCAAAGGGTCGGGAATGACGTTAGGCACGTTGAGTGCAATTCCGAGTACGGCAAGGGGCCGGGAGCAGCGTTGAGCACGTGGAGTGCGAGTTACCAGGGCGAGTCCCTATAGGATACATGGGATATCCTCACGGTGTGGACCGCGAACTCAGGGCCTGGTAAAGCACCTGGGACGGCTTGGCCGTATGTGTTTAGCCTATTTATGGCCTGCTTATATGCTTGGTGTATGTTTTACATATGTTATCTGTTTGTGGGTTTTCTTGCTGGGCTTCGGCTCACAGATGCTCTATGGTACAGGTAAGGGCAAGGGAAAAGCCAACCAACCATGAGTGTAGCAGGCGTGATGCAGCGTGTACATGTTTGGCCAGCCTAGCTGCCACAGCCAGTGGATTTTGGGAGATGATTGTAAATAAACTTAGATTTTGTCGTTTAGTCGACTTGGTTCAATTTACATGTTGTAATTGTTTCTAAACTATATTTTGGGATCCCAAATGTTAAAGTTTTATGATTTTAAATGAAATTGAATTATTTCTAAAGTTTTTCTTCTGTTTATGGCTTAATTACACTATTTGACCTAAAACCTCGATTAGCGAGTTGAACGCACGTTTTTAAACTCACCTAGTAACGACTCTAAGGTAGTAGGGCGTTACACTAGGGTTACTACCTATGCACAGGTGGTTGAGAAGGCACTCACAGCTGACAGTGCAGAGAACAAGATCTGGCGAGACAGTGCTGGAACCCCTTATAATGTTTTGATTGATTCTGGTGCTACACATTCCTTTGTTGCTAGTAGAATTATTGATAGATTGTGTAGACCCTGTGATTTTTATGCTGTGGGATTTGGAACTTTGTTACCCACTGGGGAGTTAGTGGTATCCAGAAGATGGGTCAGATCTTTGTCAGTGACAGTGGAGGGCAGAGAGTTGTCAGTGGATTTGATAGAGTTAGTTATGACTGACTTCGACATGATATTAGGAATGGATTGGTTGGTGAAGTATGGGGCAACCATTGATTGCAGAAGGAAGATGGTCACCTTTGAGCCTGAAGGTGAGGATCCTTTTGTGTTTGTTGGTACTGTGCACGGACCTCGCATACCTATGAAATCTGTTTTGAGGGCTAGTGATCTATTGCAAGGAGGTTGCATTGGATTCTTTGTAACGACCCAGCTTATTCTAGACTTTGAACCATTAATAACTACCACTCATAGATACTAATCTTAAAAAATACTTACATACAAAATAGTCGTAACTTTATTAAAAACTGTAAAACCAGGGTTAAAATACAAAAAATTTAGTTAGGATATGGGATCCCATTGTTTGAAAATAAAATAGAACATAACTTAAATAAATTGGTTACAAAATTTAGCGCAGAAATACATAGAAATCATAATTAAAAGACTTAAACAACTTCATCCTCGAATCGTTCGCACAGTCCACCGATTTCCATTCTCCCTCAATACACATTCCCAAGCTGCCAAGAACCTTCCCGCCGCCATAACTATTTTCTTGCACATATAAAACATAAAGGAATGAACCTAATGCCCAGCAAGGAAAATCTACTACAAGCATGAAACATAATCATACACATAAACTATGACATATATCATATACTATAACACATATAATTCTAACCCATGTACATGGTAACTATTGAGGTTTGCTAACTAAGCAACTATAAGCCTCAGACTACAATGAGATTTGCTAGTTAAGCAACTATAAGCCCCAAAAACATAAAAGTGTTGGGGTTTGCTATATAGGAACTATAAGCCCCAAAACATAAAAGTGATAGGGTTTGCTATATAACAACTATAAGCCCCACACATACATATATCGTAACACATAAAGTCATACTATAGCATAATCATAACACTTTTATATAAACATAGCACATATCACATAAGAACTATCCTATTTTCCTTACCAAAATACCGGGATGATGAGAACAAGGTCGGGATTTTGGAACACTCCTAAAAACCATTAATAGAGAGGTGAGTATTCTAAAAGAAAAAAGATGAAAAGAATGAACTAAACCATCGAGAAAATACTTACCGACGAGAACCTCAAGTTCAAAGAACTTAGATGCCTAACCAAGAATAAAGAATACTGAGTTAGGATTTGAGTAGAGAAAAACTATAAGAACTAATGAAACAATACAGAAAGGAACTAGAATTAGGAATACCTTGAATGCTTCTATAACCGAACTACACCTTGAAACTGAAATACACTATAAACCTTACTTCCCAAGTGTTTAATACACTTATAATGATAAAGCTTATAACCCCAACCCAAGTGTTTAACACTCTAAAGTAATCCTAGCAGCTTGTAGGTTCTGAACTTAGCTTGAAGAATGAAGAAATGGCTAGGTACTAGGTCCTATTTATAGAGTTCAAGAATGAAAAGATCTTCATTTAGCTTGAATAAAATAATGGATTTTTAATTGAAAAACATTTGAATAATCGTTCAGCAGAGGCTGAAGACTCGGTCAAAAAGATTCTGGACTTATCAAGAGGTTAAGGATTAAAATGAGCTCAATTTCAAAAATTTTCAAAAATCATGCACTGCAGCCGATATATCGCCCATGCTAGGCGATATATGGCCTGGACTGATATTCCCGAGGCTCGTTGAAGTTGTCGTGCGAAGTTACGTGTTTTTCGTATCCCCGTGTGGCGATATATCGCCCCCTAGAGCTGCGATATATCGGCATACGCTGAAATATTATACACGTAATTACACTTTTTCAGCCTATTTTGAATTGAGTAAACAGCCTTGACTAAGTCCTTTAACGATTTCAAAGCTACTAGCAGACTCTAGGATTTTCAAATATTGCCCTTAATAAACTTATTCCTCAAAAATACTTAATTTCTCGTTAAACATACACATGACAAGTGTTAATATCTTATTGGGTCCATCTAAACCTTATAGTATAATAAATATCATCTTCTTAATCAGTCATATTAATCAAACCTTAGGTTATAATTAATATTCCTAAACTATAGGTTAAACTTATAAAATCTACAAGTGTTGCTACGAGTGTCCAACTAAGTTCCGGCTTGAACCAAAATCCACAGTCATAAACATACTATAACTACTACTAGCTATTACTACTACTACTACTACTACTACTACTACTACTACTACTACTACTACTACTACTACTACTACTACTACTACTACTACTATTACTACTACTATATAACTAGCTAAGTAAAGTTATTGGACCCTACATTCTTGGCCAGTGTGGTTGATACCACTCAGGTCGTGCCAGCTAGACCAGACTTGTTTATGAATTCCTAGATGTGTTTCCAGAAGATTTCTCAGGGTTGCCACCACACACAGAGATAGAGTTTGTGATAGAACTGGCACCAGGGACGGAGCCAGTGTTTAGAGCACCTTACAGAATGGCCCCAGCTGAGTTGAAATAATTAAAAGTACAGTTGCAAGAGTTGCTAGATTTGGGTTTTATTAGACCTAGTTTCTCACCTTGGGGTGCGCCGGTTCCGTTTGTAAAGAAAAAGGATGGTTCTTTGAGAATGTGCATTGATTACAGAGAACTGAATAAGTTAACAATCAAGAACAAGTATCCTTTGCCAAGGATAGATGATCTGTTTGATCAGTTGCAAGGTAAGAAGGTATTCTCAAAGATTGACCTTCATTCTGGTTATCATCAGTTGAGGGTCAAGGAGGGAGACATACCGAAGACTGCTTTTCGCACCAGGTATGGGCATTATGAGTTCTTAGTCATGTCTTTTGGATTGACTAATGCCCCTGCTGCTTTTATGGATCTGATGAATAGAGTGTTCAAGGATTATCTGGACTAGTTTGTGATCGTCTTCATCGATGATATCTTGGTATATTCTCAGTCTGAGTCAGAGTATGAGAAGCATCCGAGGTTGGTTCTACAGAGACTGAGGGAACACAAAATGTTTGCAAAGTTCAAGAAATGTGAGTTCTGGTTATCTCAAGTATTCTTTCATTGGGCACATTGTCAGTAAGAAGGGGATTAAGGTAGATCCAACAAAGATTGAGGCAATCAGAGATTGGCCAAGGCCAAAGAATTCTTCCGAGGTTAGAAGTTTCCTTGGGTTGGCAGGTTATTATAGGCGTTTCGTGGAAGGGTTCTCAAAGATTGCTACTACAATGACTGAGCTGACACGCAAAAGTCAGAAATTTGTGTGGTCAGATAAATGTGAGAACAACTTCCAGGAACTTAAGCAGAGATTGATTACAGCTCCGATTTTGAGTCTCCCGAAAGATTAGGAGAAGTTTGTGATTTACTGCGATGCTTCTCATCAGGGTTTGGGCTGTGTCCTAATGCAGTCAAAAAAGGTAATTGCTTATGCCTCTCGTCAGTTGAAGGAGTATGAAAAGAGATATCTCGCTCATGATTTAGAATTGGTGGTTGTGGTCTTTGCTTTAAAGATATGGAGGCATTATCTTTATGGAGAGAAGTGTGAGATCTACATAGACCACAAGAGCCTGAAATACTTTTTCACGCAGAAATATTTGAACATGAGACAAAGGCGTTGGCTGGAGTTAGTGAAAGATTATGACTGTGAAATTTTGTATCATCCAGGAAAAGTCAACATGGTAGCTAATGCTTTAAGTTGAAAGGGTCCGGGACAAATTTATGGTGCGAGGATGATAGCCAGAGAGTTAGCAGATGATATGACCAAAGCTGGTATAGAGTTGCTGGTGGGCCAGTTGGCCAATGTTACGCTACAGTCTACATTGTTGGAGAGAATCAAGGAAGGTCAGTTGAGTGATCCCCAGCTGATCAAGATCAGAGAGGATGTTTTGGCTGGAGCATCTAGAGATTATACAGTGTCTGATTTAGGCTTGTTGCGGTACAAAGGGCGGATATGTGTTCCGTTAAACACTGCTATAAGGCGAGAGATTCTAGATGAATCTCACACTACACCTTATTCTTTGCATCCAGGCACCACGAAGATGTATCAGGATGTGAGATTGTTGTATTGGTGGCCGGGGATGAAGAGAGATGTAGTGGAATATGTGGCTAAGTACTTGACATGCCAACTGGTCAAGGCCGAGCATCAGAGGCCGACATGGTTAATGCAGCCTCTGGATATCCCATAGTGGAAATGGGAGGACATCACAATGGATTTCGTGGTGGGATTACCCAGGATTGTTGGTCAGTATGATTCTATTTGGGTGATAGTGGATCGCTATACCAAGTCAGCTCACTTCTTGCCAGTGAGGACTGCATATACAGTTGACCAGTATGCAGATCTCTATGTGAGAGATATCATGCACCTTCATGGAGCACTAAGGTCGATCGTGTCAGATCGGGACCCCACTTTTACTTCCAAGTTCTACGGGAGTTTACAGAAGGCTATGGGAATACAGTTGAAGTTCAGTACTGCTTATCATCCTCAAACAGATAGGCAATCTGAGAGGACAATCCAGATATTGGAAGACATGCTGCGAGCATGTGTGCTGGACTTTGGTGGATCTTGGAGTAAGTATCTAACTTTGATAGAGTTTTCCTACAACGACAGTTACCAGTCTACCATTGGAGTTGCACCTTATGAGATGATGCATGGTAGGAAGTGCAGATCTCCCATTCATTGGGATGAGACAGGTGAAAGGAGATACTTAGGTCCTGAGGCAGTTCAAAGGACCAGTGAGGCCATTGAGAAGATTAGAGCTCAGATGCTTGCTTCTCAGAGTAGGCAAAAAAGTTATGCAAATCCCAAGTGCAGGAACGTAGAGTTCCAAGTGGGAGACTATGTCTTCCTTAGAGTCTCGCCATGGAAAGGGGTGAGAATGTTTGGGAAGAAGGGTAAGTTGAGCCCTAGATTTGTAGGTCCATTTGAGATCCTGGAGAGGGTTGGTCAAGTGGCTTACAGGTTGGCCTTGCCATCGGCGTTGTCAGCCGTGCATAACATATTTCATGTTTCAGCTCTTCAGAGGTATGTATCTGACGTGACTCATATTTTGAGCTATGAAGATCTGGAGCTTGAGGCAGATTTCTCCTTTGAAGAGTAGCCAGTCCAGATACTTGACAGAAATGACAAGGTCCTCAAGAATAAGAGGATACCTTTGGTTAAGGTATTGTGGAGGAACAGCAAGGTCGAGGAAGGGACTTGGGAGCTGGAATTAGATATGCAAAGTCAGTATCCCGAGCTGTTCAGGTAAATTTCGAGGATGAAATTTCTGTAAGGAGGGGATAGTTGTAATGGCCCGAAATCCCTAATGCAGTTTAATGGCTGGATTTGTAGGCCGGGAGGGCCATAATTGTTTAATTATGCCATTAAATGATTATATGCAAGTTTATGTGAATTATATTATAATATGATGTTAAATGCATACATGTGGGTCCACATTTCATTACAGGGGTGTTTTGGTAATTTGGCCAGTTGATGGCGTAATTGTATATTTGTATGCATGTCGGTGATATTTTGTTGAGGCCATATTATAATGTGGATATGTTCGAGCCATTCAGCATGAGACGATCTTTGAGTGAAAATTAGCGGTTTAGTCATAACTGGATTAAGTTCGGGGCTCGAGGCGAGTCTCGGAGTGATTTTAATGATTAGAGAGTTGTCGAGAATTAAAGGGTAACGGGATATGAATTATTGGTGTTTGAGTATTTTGAGAATAACGGGAATTGGAGAGCATTAATTATGATTAACGAAATAGGTGGAAAAGGTCGATTTTGCCCTTGGGAGCCTTTAGAAACTATATTTTACCTAGGGGTATTTTGGTATTTTCCCCCTATGATAGAATTAAGCCGTTGAAGGCTGTAGAAGGAAGGGAAAAACATAGCATCTTTAGCACTTCTCCCATACCTATTTTCTCTCTTTTTCTTCTTGGATTTTTGAGCTTAAGTTGAGGAATCAAGCTTGGGAAATAAGTCTTGAGAGCTTGGGAGTGTGTTCCACCATTGAAGAGCATCATAATATGAGCTTGAGGTAAGATTCTAGCCATTAAATCTCTGGTTTGCTCTGTTTTTGCTTTGGTTTTCAGTTGGGATTTCTAGGTTGGTTGATTGGTTTTGTTGGGATTTTTTGGCTAGGGTTATTGTGGTTGTGATGCTTAGGACTTGTGGGGATGTTTTTTGGGTTCATTTGGCACCTAAAATGAGGTTTGGAAGCATTGGAATCGAGTTGGAAATGGAGTCGAAGGAAGAAGATTCAGTGGCTGATTAGGCTCGGTGTAGCGCTACAGCGCCCACAAGGGGGCGCTACAGCGCTACCCAGGGGAGGCTTGGGCGGTTTTTGGTTCTGAGTTTAGCACTGGGGCGCTAGTGAGTAGCGCTGTAGTGTTACTTTGTTCCTTCAGAATCCCGTTTTGAGTGTTTTTAAGGGTTTTTGGCTCGGGGTTTCAATCCTTAAGGTCCGGGATCGAATCTACTCACCGTGTGGGTACGTTTTGGGGTCCCGAGAGTGGGGTTTAGGTCAAGACCCTTTCATTGTTGATTTCATTAATGGAGGTTATAACTGGATCGTTCTCAGGGGTCATTCTTGTTCTATTTCTCGCTCGAACCAGAGGTAAGAAAACTGCACCCTATATATATGACATTCATGGCTATCGTTGAGGCAAGTTGAGTGTTTAAATGTGGACATGGATTGCATATTAAATGCTGGTAGATGTTGTTTACTTGTGTATGGTACTGACTATTCAGAATCGACATTGGTCGCGTATTACTGACCTAAGAGTCAAGAACGACACAAGCATTGAGAACGCAGAGCCGATAAAAGATTAGATCTAATCGATATCAGTGTTGAATGACTCTAGGAGCATTAATGCTAGACTGACCCTAAGGTTGATGAAAATTATAAGCGCTTGACTAGTTACTCAGAGCTAGGGCCAAAGGCCTAGGTGACTGCTTGTCACGTGGCTAGGGAGTGGAATCCCATGGTTGTGACTCTATGGTCATGCGATAGGTTATATTGGTGACTAGTTCATCGAGCACCTATCTTGATAAGCTAGTGAAAGGATCACTTAATTGTAAAGCCTAGGTGGCCCTATCGTCACATGGCTAATGGGAACGGAACCCACTTTAGTGACTTTTCTAATTGTCACTCCTCTATTTTGGGTTGAAAGTCCTGAATGATTATTATGATCATTGTTGGTATTATATTCATGCGTTATTGTGTTTTCTTGCTGGGCTTTGGTGTTAGAGAATATATATTATTGCTCAATGGAATTATGGAAAAACCAAATACAACTCTATGCAAAAATACAATAGACAAGATAATATTGATTAAATAAGTATTACAACTCAATTGCTCAAAATACAAGTAAATAAAAAGATGTAGAAGAAGAAGATTACAAACTCAATACTATAACAATACAAGTAAATAAGAATAACAAAAGAATGAAAACACAAACTAACTCTTACACAACCAAAGTGTAGAGTAGTGGGGATCACCAACTTGAACGAGATTCAAGACCTTTGTCCAAAAGCTTATTTCCCCCTATTCTCTAAGCACTAAGGGATCTCTCTAGGAAATAGCTCTCTCGAATTATCAAGCATTTTGGTGTATTTTTCAGCCAAGTGCTTTGTGGATGAAAAATGGTGTGTCTTACAAGTGAGCATTAGGCTCCTATTTATAGAGTTTGAGATACCTCTTTGAATTTCAAATTCCTCCAACCCTCATGGCTGTTACCAATGTTTAATTGGATGTTTTATGGAATTAAAATAGAGATTTGGGAGTTACTTAGCTGTTGGAAACGTTCAAAATTGGATAAAAACAGAAATTCAAAGAAGCTGTCAGCCACTAGGGCTGCGGCGCTTGTTCCAGGCGCCGCGGTGCTCAGTCAATTTCAGCAACAAATTTTTTCAGTTTTTCCAAAACGTTCCAATTTATTCCCACTTGATTTTGTAACTTCCATACACAATATGGGAGTTAAAATCACATCTCTATCAGCCATTTCTCATATGGCTTTATGAAATCCAATCTCAAATGTGTAACATATATATTGGGTAATATTTGGGAGTTACAAATTTGTAATTGATTTTGTAACTCCAAAATATGTCACATTTGGACACACACATGTGTCTAATTTTGTGACTCTCAATAATATGTTACAAGGTGTGACAAATAACATTTGTGTGACAAATCACATTTTGTCACATTATTTAATATAATATTATATTATATGAAATAATATAACATTTGTCCACTAGATTAAATAATCACTTTTTGTAACACTTATTTAATCAATCAAACATTATATTAAAATATAATATTCCCCCACTTGATTAAATAATCACTCTCTATAGAAACCTTTGCATTGGTGCATAAAGTAAAATGTTTTTCGACTTGAATTTTACCTTAGTGTAATTATCACAAAGTTTGTTGAAATTTTGGTTGCCGAAGCGCTGAACCACTATCCCTTGATAACAAACCGGTGATAACACACACACCTTTGCTGTGTTCACTTGAGACCTCAATGTCTCGCTTTTGCACCGTTAATGGCCATGTGCACATTCCATTCATATACTTTTCTTGAGAATGACTCCCAATTCTCATGAGGGGCGGCACCACCCCTAGGTCTATATAGGTAGAACTCTTACAGTATTTTGTTACCCTAAAATACTTGTCTTTTCAAGACTGAGTTCTATTAAAAAACCTTTCGGTTTTAACCCTCATTTTGGTAACACACTAGTACTCATATCTCAGATGGGACAAAATTTGAGTACTACTATCTATTCACTTGATTGATTTGTTATTACCTATTGAACCTAATACTAGTTTGGTTACTAGTATTAAGATAGGTTACCATCAACCGTGAATCTCTTTAGGGAGTCTAAGTCCCACCCCTTGAGATGTAGAAATGATTACATTTGAATCATTTCTTTTCTCATTGTTTACCGAGTTTTTCGGAAACGAATAACTAACAGAATAATAAAAAGATAAGAACCGTAGAAATACTGAAATGTAACTAAACAAACAGTGTTTTTACGTGGTTCAGGCGTTAACAAGCCCTAGTCCACGAGTCGATGTTATTATACTTGGAAAAGATTACAGTAAGATGGCTGGTGCATAAGAACTTCCCCTCCTCACAATGTTTCTCTCGGGTTCTCTTAAAGAAGATGAAGCTAGAGAGATTTTGGTAGAGTCCTCTTCTCTCTCTCCTCCCTCTTCTTGTAAAAGGAAGGAGTCTTTATAGCTAGGGTTTCGGATCAGGGTTTTTCTCTACGTACATGAGTCTTAATTACACCAGCCATAAATAGGGGATACAATTACTATCGTCGCATGGCTACCAGACTCTATGTGGGTATATTTACGTGAAAGTATGGGGAACACACAAAGTCAGCCGTCTTTTCCAAGTTGTCAGCGGAACAGTAGGCGAAAAGGTACCCTTAGGCGTGCTGGGATGTGTGCGGCTTTGACCTGACGGGCGTGTCAGGCGGGATCCTGTGTCAGACGGATATCATTCCAAGTATGCCTTCTCCCGGACTCGACCGTTCGGTCTTGTTCTGTGCGGGGCACGGAACTGTTTCCGCGGAGACCACTCGAAGAGCCTCTCCTGGAAGGGGCCTCCCCGAGGGGTATCCTTCGGGAGTCCGGGAGAGTTGACGAGTTTCCGTGTTGTGCTTGTTTGGAAGAGTAATCCGGATACTAGACAGGAGAGGCGAAGCCTTTCTGTCCATCCGCTAGCTCTGGTCACCCTCCGTGAAAGACATCGATAATTCTGCTTCCCCGAGGTCATCAATCTAAACGCTATCCGGAAATCTGGATAACATTTACCCCCCAAGGTCGCGGAGCTTTGAGAGATCCGGGAGCTTGTACAATCGGTTTCTTAGATTAGGCGAGGGGGCACCTTCTGTGTTCCCGGAAGGGTTCCTTTTTCCCGCCTGAGTATAAGTATGAAAGAGAAAAAGGAATTTCTTTTGTTTGAGATCAAGTACTCAAGTGCGGCAAGGATCACGTGTCATTCTAGGAATGGTTCTGCGACCGAGACGTGTGCGTGAGGCGACTGGTTGAGGATGCGTGCGTCAGTCATCTGACTATTTGACGGTTTTTAATGGTACTCAGGGCCCGAGGTGGTGTAATGATGGGAAATAAATATTTTATTCCCATCCGAGGAGTCATAAATAGGATCGTCGCTTCTTCTCCAGCCGTTGGATCTGACGCACATGGAATGGGAAGATCGGGACCGTCCACTCGAGGAATTCGAAATGGCTTCTTCCCTGCTATAAAAACGAGGGAAAGGACCTTTCTTCCTCTTTACGCTTTCAGATTCTCCATCTTTAGGATTTTCAGATTTCCAAACCTCCGAACTCTCAGGCTTCCCAGCTTACGTTCCTCCGAACTTGCCATTTCTTTTGGTAAGTATCTGGAAACTTTTCTTTTTGATTTGGCAGTGGGTTTATTCCCCGAAGTTCCTGGTTTGAATCGCCGTTCATCTTTGCAGCTTTTACTTCTCGCGATCGTGCTGTGCAGTGATCCAGTTACTCCTTCAACCTCTACCTACCCGAATATCAGTAAGTATTTCTACTTTGCTCTTTCCTCCCAAACCTTAGGTTGTTGGTAGTTGTTAGAGTAGAGGTTCTAGCCATTATTGCTTATGTGCATGTGTGAATAGGGCTTTGGTAGGCATGTGATTGATTGTGAGTCGATAAGTAGCCTTTTCTGCGTGTTTTGGCGATTTGCGTTTGGAAAGTCGTCCCTTGTTTTGCTGTTTTAGGGCATAAGCATGAACGCCTTTAGGGTGTCTTTCTCTGGAAAAACACTTCTTTTGGTGGGCTTAGGCTCGGGGTCTGAGTCTGGTTCCTTGCTGTCCTTCGGGTGGCATGGTGCCAATCCCTCGGCAAGCTCGGTGGGAGCCTCTCCAAGCAGTTTTCGGGGAGGGTCTCCCCGACGCCTTTGATACCACTAGGGTATGACAAGGGTGCTGACTGCTCAGAGTGTTTTCTTCTTTCTTTTCTTTTGTCCAGTGACGAACATCTCGAAGGAACAACTTCTTGCTGCGGGGGAGGCTGAATCTGCCCAAGAGAAGGGCTCTCCTATCGCTGGTGGAAAGGGGAAAGGAAAGGCGAAAGCGGTCGCGGCTAGCCCACCAACCTACAATAGTTCCATCTGGGAGATGGACCAAAAACCGAACCTTTTCAGGAATTATGGCATGCTGGAGCTGTATTCCTCTGAGGCAGGCCTGAAGAACATCCCAGGTCTGATGTGGCACCGTCTGTCGGTGCTGGGCGAGTCAGCTAGCCAGAGCCACGAGGGCTTTGGTGCCTGGAGCTGGGCACATATAGTGTGCAGAGCGCACTTGCCCCTAAGGAGTTACTTCGCCAATTTCTGTGTGAAGGTGGGGATTGCCCCCTTCCAGTTAATTCCTCCCAGCTACAAGCTCTTAGCGGGGTGGTTCATCTTTTGCAAGTCCCGGAGACTGGAAGCTCCTACCCCGGAGGAGGTGCTGTACTTTTATGGGTTGAAGTCTCAGCCTATGAGGGGTCACTCAGACAAGGTGGGGTTTTACAGGCTAGAAAGGCACCCGGATGTGATGTGCCCCACTTGTCATACCGCGAGGGTTCCAGACCTCCGGGAATACTGGTTCCTGACGACTGGCTTCCCGCTGAAGAGGGTGCCAGCTCTATCTTTGGACTTCAAAATCCCTGGTAAGTGTTTCCTCTTTTCCTTTTCAACTTTGTTTCTTTGTATTTGATTTGCCTTTTGGGAGGATCTCTAACGCTTGTATTTGATTTTTGCAGAAGTCGTTCCGCGGTCACCTCGCTGCGCGGAGATGATAAGGAGGTCCAAGTTCTACGAAGGGCTTTCTGAGGAAGAGTTGAGAGTGGAGGGACTTGTGACCTCCGAATCGTTGAGGGAGTATGGGTTACTCGCCTCCTTCCAAAATATCGAGCCAGTAAGTGGTAGGGGGCAGACTCAGGTGTCGGCTGACATCCGGGAGCAGATTGCCCTGGAGCTGTCTAAGGTGATCACCCAAGCCGCTCGGGACGAAAATACTCTATCTCCTAGTTGGGCGGAGAGGTTCCCCGACCCCCAGCCGGAGGGAGAGGAGATCGAGGCTCGCCACGCCGCGGCTTACCCTAATGAAGGGGCTCCGGGGGCTAGTTCCTCCGGGAGAGGTAAGACTAGTTTTCGATTGATCCACACCCCCAGCCTGTCTGAAGTTACCCAAACCTCTCAGATGGGGTTTGATCCTCGTTTCCTTAGGCTAGATCCGCGTAGGATACCTTTCGACAGGTACTGTGATAGGGTAGATGAGCTCCTCTGGTGTCTGAGTGATGGTAGTCTGCCAGAAGGTGTCACCATGGTTGACCCTTCTTCTCTCAGCATGTTCTTCCCGGACTTCAAGGAGTACGGGAGCTTCCTGGAGCAGGAAGCAATGTTTTGTTTTGCTCGGGGAAGGCCATCCACGTTTCTCGTGCATGGTCGTCCCTTTCAAACTTTTCTTTTTCTTGTTTCTTGTTCCCTGCTGGCGGGCTTGCTTGTACTTTTATGTTGCTGATTGTCTTGTCTTCCGCTTATCTTCTTTCTCATTTCTTGTTGGTTCGTTAACCTTGCTTTGTACGTTTCTTGCAGAGTATCCCGAAGCCAAGATGTTGGGGAGGGTTACTTTGCTTATTAAGAAGGCTGCCACCAGCCAAGACCCGCCCACGGGAAAAGGAAGGAAGACCAAGGCTGGTAGGGGAGGTAAGGCTGCTTCCCCCAAGAAGACAAGCGGCGAGGCGCAAGCGTCTCCGAGGGTAGAGAAGTCCCCTGCTGAAGGGCCTTCCGAGACTATGATGGTCTCGAGTAGCAGTAGCGACGGGGAAGGGCTTGTGTTCCCCGTGAGGACAACTGGGGTGAGCAAGCGTCCCGGAGAAGATGCTGAGGGTGCTAAGAACAAACGCCTTAGACACTCTTCTCCCGGTCGAAGGCAACAACAACAGCAACGACAGCAATCACAACTACAACAACAGCAGCAACAGGAACAAGAGACACAATCACCAACGCCGCAGCAGCAGCAACAGCAACATCCAAACCAGCAGCAGCAACAAGGGCAATTACTTCTGCTACCGCAGCAGCAAAAGCAACAGACCGGGGCCTTAATACCCCGGCTGCCTCCTCCTCCAGCCCAAAGGGGGGCCACCCTTCCGGGGTCTCCGTCTTCTCAGACAACCAATCTTCCCCTGCCTGGCCTGAAGTTCCACTTTCCGCGGAAGCCGACCAGTTTTCCCGCTGCCCTCCTGGAGGGTGTAAGACGGGCCGATAGCTTTTTGAAGAGGCGGCTAGAGGCGGAGAAGGCCGTTACTCAGGGAAGGGCAGATAACTTGTCTGCCGTGAAGAGGGCTGATCTGGCCGAGGGGGTGAGATCTCCTCACCCGGCCGGAGCGGTTCTGGATGGTCCAGCCTTGAAGAAGAGGCTGGTGCCTAGGCTCGGACGTGCATTGGCGCCGTTCGGAGCTGAGATGATGGAGGACATGGCCCTGAGCTTATGCGAGCTCAATTCTGAGAAATGGGCCATCAGCAGCAGCAAGGATCCGCTGTTGCTGACACACGCTGTGAAGCAGCAACTGTCCGGGGTAAGCCGTCAGTTGTAGTTTTTTTTTTTTTTTTTTTTTTTTTTTTTTGGGACCACCTGTCTTTTGGTCCTGCTTTAGCTCACTCTGTTGTCTTTCCTTGCAGGCCTCTATGATCGCGGAACGCTCGTTCCGGGAGGTTGGTGCAGCTCTGGTTCAGCTGGAGGAGAGCCAACTGGCTCGCCAGGCCTTGGAAGCGGAGAAACAGAAACTGACCCAACAGGCCTTGGGGGCTTCGGAGAAGATTGATCAGGCCCGGCGCACGGCTGAAGAAGAGGCGGAGAAGAAATATCTTGCCAAATATCAAGAGTACCGGGCCAAGGCAGAGAATGAGTTTAGACAGCGGTCGGATGGAATTAAGACCGAAAACTCCAAGCTCCGGGAAGAGCTGTCCCAAGCCAAGGTGGAGAAAGATACCCTGGAAGCCCGCTTGCAATCAAAGAACGATCTCCTCCTTAAGCGGCAAGAGGAATATTCCAGTCTTCAGAGTAAGCTGCACGACGAGGAGCAACTTCATAAGAGGAGCAGGGATCTTGTGTCTATGCTTCAGTTGGGGCTCGCCGAGAAGGATAAAGAGATCGGGGCTTTGCAATTCACTGCCAGGGGGCATGTGACCGAGAAGCAATCTGTGCTGAACCAAAATAGGGAGCAGCGCAAGGCGATTGATTCTCTTAAGGGGGAGCGGGATGCCTCCAAGGCCGAAATGGAAAAATTGAGGGCCCAACTAATTGTCGCGGAAGAACAGCTGGCAACCTCCGAGGCGGAGCGGTTGAAGGAGAAGGAGGATGCTGAGGTGATACTGAACAGAACTATTAATATATCGCATGTGGTCCTCATGCATCAACTCTGGAAAGTGAACCCGGAGGTGTTAGGCTATCTGGGAGATGATGCCGAAGCCATGAGGGAGAAGCTACTCGTGTGGGATCAGGGCCCAGAGGCGTACGTCCAAACTTATAACATTGACGAACGTGCTGAAGCTCCTGAGGCGGGAGATCCCGGAGAGGCGGGGACCTCTGAACCTTCTCATGACCAAATCCCTCCTTCCAATGAACCGACTCCGCCAGCCTCAGCTGAAACAGATGCCCCCGAAGCTGCGGTCGTGGACGCTGTAGTTACCCCCAATGCTTGAAGGGGTTTTATCTTTAATTGTTTTTCATTTTGAGTTTTTCATTGCGGACAATTTTGCCATAATCATAACATTCTCCTTTCTTTTTCTGCCGAGTTCTTTATTTATCTTTGCACTTAGGGTAGACATTTATACGGTAGAAACTGTTGTAGGGGCGTATGGGGTTTTGGTTCCAACGGCCAAAACTTATGCACTTCCCAGTTGAAGCTTTAACGGATGATGTCTCTCCCCACGTAGTTTCTAGGTTACGAAGGTTTTCTGGTTCCAACGGCCAGGCTCCTTTCACCGTACTTTATCTTTCCTGAGGCAAATAGCCAATCCCGGGACTTGTAGTTATACTGTTCGCTGGGATTGCTAAGGTGAGTCGTTCTATTGTTTGGAACGGGAGTTCTTTTGGTGAGCGTCGCTAGACTTAAGGTTAGATCTTTGCGAAGCAAAACTAACTGTTGTTGCGAACCTCATGGTGGCTGGCTTCAGGGATCTGGCATGGAGCCCTGCGAGGCTAGATCCGCGCGAAGCAGAGCTTTAGAGCGCTCGCGGATCTTGCCATCTTTTGCCTTGCGGGATCCGGAGCTAGAGCATGCGAAGCAAAGCTTTACAGCGCTCGCGGATCTTGCCATCTTTTGTCTTGCGGGACCCGGAGCTGGAGCTTGCGAAGCAAAGCTCTTCAGCGCTCGTGGATCTTGCCATCTTTTCTCTTGCGGGACCCGGAGCTGGAGCTTGCAAAGCAAAGCTCTTCAGCGCTCGCGGATCTTGCCATCTTTCGCCTTACGGGACCCGGAGCTGGAGCTTGCGAAGCAAAGCTCTACAGAGCTCGCGGAGAATTCTGCAAAGGACTTGTCAAGGAGCTGGGCTACACAAGAGATAATTCTCATGATACATAATGGCAGGCATTTCTGTGGCAATTTTCACTTAAGCACATAATGCACATATGACACGTAATGCAAGCATGTTCATGGCAACAAATAAACCTAAGCTTAACAATTAGAGCAAAACAATTTAAAAACTTCAAACACAATGCTAGCACATAAGTGGTGTTTTGTTCAAGGGGCGTATGGCTAAGCCTTAGCCATGTATACCCCCCAAGTGAGCGTGGCGTCCGGACGTCTCCGGACCGCGTGGTCACTTGTTAAAACGCAGCTTTGAACATAGGGATAAAAAGTGCAGTAAAAGCGGGGTGAATCCCTTTGTGTTTCATTAAAATAGCCTGCTAGGCGTTAGTTTTTCAACAGGGAGGATTATTTCCACATTTTTCACTTTTGTTATTTTCACCAAGGACTTCCGACTGGATGGTCCGGGGCCTACTGGTAGTAACGGCGGAGGTGCTCCGCGTTCCAGGCGCGCGGGACTTTAGATCCGTCGAGTCTCTTTAAGTGATACGTCCCATGGCCCACTTTTTCTTGGACTTCGTAGGGGCCTTCCCAGTTGGGTCCGAGGACTCCTACTCCCGGATCCTGCATAGTAATTGTATCCCCTATTTATGGCTGGTGTAATTAAGACTCATGTACGTAGAGAAAAACCCTGATCCGAAACCCTAGCTATAAAGACTCCTTCCTTTTACAAGAAGAGGGAGGAGAGAGAGAAGAGGACTCTACCAAAATCTCTCTAGCTTCATCTTCTTTAAGAGAACCCGAGAGAAACATTGTGAGGAGGGGAAGTTCTTATGCACCAGCCATCTTACTGTAATCTTTTCCAAGTATAATAACATCGACTCGTGGACTAGGGCTTGTTAACGCCTGAACCACGTAAAAACACTGTTTGTTTAGTTACATTTCAGTATTTCTACGGTTCTTATCTTTTTATTATTCTGTTAGTTATTCGTTTCCGAAAAACTCGGTAAACATTTTGGTGCTTTCATTGAGAGCTGTAGGAAGTTGTTAGTCAGCTCTTTTTCTGTGTACGTTTTTTGTATTCACTTCGTACTAAAGAGATGGTGACTACGCGAAAATCCGCTGTTGACAAAAATGCTACGGTCAACCCCGATACCGTGATGGAAGATGTGGTGCAGAGCGAACCCTTAGACTACCGAGGTGAAGACCCGACATCCCGCCAGGATCAGGTCAGTACCGAAGATACAACATACTTAGAAGACGAAGAAGAGTATGTCCAAGACGGTTATTACAAGGACGGCTGCTACTATGAGAAGGACCCAGAACTGGTCCAAGTAGCCGAAGAACTGGTGGCCACTAAGGCCAAGCTTGCTGAGCAGGAGCGCGTCTCCGAAAGAATGCAACGCATGATGGAACGCCTCCAAAGTAAGTTCGGAGATCTAGGCGACTCGGACGAGGATACCTCTGTTCGGGGTGGTGCTGATGCCCCCATGCCGGATCCAGCCGCTGCTGGACCATCCAAAGCCGCCCCTAACAAGGGCAAAGAAAAAGTTGGAGAGCCTGTGCGCGCTGACGCCCCTGCACCTCCTAAAGGCGTGAATCACCAGGCCGACTGCCCCCCCCGCGCGCAGAAGGTCTCTGGCGCTCCTAAACCCAGACGCCCTTCAGCCCCAAGGGGGCACTCTGTGCCTAAAGGGCCCGGTGCTAAGGCACCCAGGCCTAGGGGAAGGAACAACCGCCCCAGTGATTCCGTCAATCAGGACGGTCGGGCTGCGAACTCGCACTCCGAAGATAGCTGGTCCACGGTGGACCTAAGAAGAAGGTTGGAGGCCAAGTATGAGAAGGCCAAAGGGGAAAAGGCCCGGCCTCGCGGAGATGACCTCCGAAATCATATTAATGACAAGCTCCGGGGACGTGACCTCCCGGAAAGTGATACGAAGAGGCTCGAGGAACAGATTGCTGCCTTGACCAAGCTGGTCCGGAAGCAAAGTGGGGCCCTGTCAGATTCTGAGGAGGAAGACCCGGAACCATGTATTAGGAGGATCGCGGAAACGTCCCTCCCGGATAACTTCAAAATGCCTCACATAGAATTATATGATGGGAGGACAGACCCGCGTACCCACCTAGCTAAATACAATAAAATGATGCAAGTGGCGCGCGTCAGTGAGGACGCCAAATGCATGTGCTTCTCACTCACCCTTACCAAGTCTGCAGAGGACTGGTGGAAAAGATTAGCTCCCGGATCAATCCACAGTTGGAAGGAGCTACAGTCCGCGTTTAGGAGGCAGTTTATTGCTGCCCGCGACCACGACATGGAGGTTGGTTCCCTAACCAACATCAAACAGCAACCCACTGAGAACCTCAAAGCTTTCATTCAGAGAATGATGGAAGCTGCTGCAAAAACCAAGGTCAGCGATGACATGAAGCTGATCGCCCTTCAATCGGGCCTTACTGTCGGCTCCCTGCTATGGGGGGAAATGCAAAGGAGACGGGCAGAAACCCTGTCCGAATTCATGTCAAAAGCTCAGGGAATCATCAACCTTGAGGATGCCTACCAGCAAGCCTTTGGAGTTCCCCCGGCTCCAACCCCTTCCGTGACTGCGCCGAGCTTTGCTTCGCAAGCTCCCGCACCAGTCCTCACGCTTCCAGGAGCCCGATTCACTCCGAGTGTGTATGGGCCTTCCGCGTCTGCTCAGACGCCGGGTCAAACCCATTTCTCTGGGTATGGAGCGGTACAAACCGGATGTAGTATCGCTCCTAGCATGCCGCAGCCGCAAGCGGAAGCCCCGGAACGAAGTTTGAGCCAATCGCGGAGCAAGCGAAGCGGAAGAAACTCCAACCGGGGAGACCATTCAAAGAAACCCCGAAAGGATTATGAGCCCAAGTTCACGGAATATACCAGTTTGATAGACTCGCGAGAGAATGTCTATCGGGCGACCTGTAATATGGTCAACTACAGGAAGCCCCCGAAAGTGTCTCACGGAGGAAGGCGTCCGCGAGACTCCAATAAGAGGTGTGAGTTCCACGGAGACGTGGGGCACACCACGAATGAGTGCCTTCAGCTGAAGGATGAGATCGAGTCCCTGGCAAGAGCGGGACACCTCGGTCAGTGGGTGAGAATACCCATAATCTATCCCGGACAGGGGGTAGTTCACGGAGCTGCATATTCACCGGGACAGAGGGGGACCGTTAGCGCTCCTGGAGCCGGTCACCCCCAAGCTCCCGGGTCTCAGTTCCCAGCACTTCCTCCTCCACCTGCTCCGGCGCCCATTGCCTTGTTGGCTCCAGGGCCAGGCAACCCATATCCGCCCGGCCTTGCTCCGCCACCCGTTGACGGACACGTCGCCACCATTTCCGGAGGACCACACCTTGCTGGAAGCACCCGCAATTCCCAGAAGAGGTACTTGAAGGAGTTAGAGCACGCCGAGGAGATGTGCGCCTTGGTCCAATCACCTGCTCAACGTCCCCGAATGATGGATCTTCCCATCACCTTCATGGAGGACGATGCTCGACATGTGCATTTCCCCCACAACGATCCCCTCGTGGTGGAAGCCCAGATTGCCAATAAGAAGGTCTCACGGGTCTTGATCGATGACGGAAGCTCCGTGAACATCCTCTTCAAAGCGGCCTTCCACGCGATCGGATTGACCGAGACGGACCTGGCCCCATGCCCCATCCAGCTTCAAGGTTTCAATGGGGACGCACTCATGCCATTAGGCAAAATTCAACTTCCGGTCACCCTCAGAGGAGAAAGCGACGCTTGTGCCTTCAAGCATAGCACATTTGTGGTGGTCGACTGCCCCACGGCGTATAATGCCATCTTAGGCCGACCGGTCCTGATCGATTGTGGGGCCATAACCTCGATACGTCACTTATGCTTGAAGTTTCCCTGCGACGATGGGCGTATTGGCACCCTCCGAGGAGACCAGAGAAGTGCACGGAGCTGTTATAACGTCTCCGTCCGAGCTGTCTACACGGTCCGAGAGACGTTTGCTGCCATTCCTTTGGCGGAAGTATTGTCAGAAACTAGGGATGCTCAGGAGGCATACTTTGACGAACTCGACCCAAGAGTGGGAATCGAGAAAGCAATAGAGCCGATGGAGGAAGTCGAAGAGGTGATCCTCAATCCGGGAGAACCCACCAAGGTCATTCAGGTGGGAAAAAACCTGCCGTCGGCCGTTCGAGATAAGATCGTGGCCACTGTGAAGGATAATCAGGATATCCTGGCATGGTGCCACGCTGATATGACGGGGATTAATCCCAATGTTGCGTGCCACGCACTCAACATAGACCCAGCTGCAACTCCAATTCGCCAAAAGAGGAGGCCGCTGGACCCAGTGAGAGCCGAAGCCGTCAAAGCTGAAGTGGACAAATTGATGTCCATAGGCTTTCTCCAAAAGTCGCACTATCCCGTGTGGTTGGCCAACCCAGTTCTGGTCCCGAAACCCGATGGATCCTGGAGAATGTGCATTGACTTCACGGACCTAAACAAGGCCTGCCCGAAAGATTGTTTCCCTCACCCGCGAATCGATCAGATGGTAGACGCTACTTCCGGGTACGAACTCTTATCCTTCATGGATGCGTACTCCGGATACAACCAGATCAAGATGCATGTCGCGGACCAGGAACACACCAGCTTCCTCACGGATAAGGGTGTCTACTGTTACGTGGTCATGCCTTTCAGTTTGAAGAATGCTGGGGCGACTTACCAGCGTCTGGTAAACAGAATGTTCAAGGACCAACTGGGGAGGAACATGGAGGTGTACGTGGACGACATGTTGGTAAAGTCCAAGACCTCCGGGGACCACAGTAACGACCTTGAGGAAGCTTTCGCCGTGATCCGGAAGTACGGGATGAAACTAAATCCAAAGAAATGTACTTTCGGGGTCTCGTCTGGGAAGTTCCTCGGTTTTATTGTCAGCTCCCGCGGCGTGGAAGCCAACCCTGAGAAAATAAAGGCGTTCATAGATATGCCTTCCCCCCGGAAGCATAAGGATGTCCAAAGCGTCACCGGAAGGATAGCTGCTCTCAGTCGCTTCGTATCCAAGGCCACCGACAAGTGTATCCCCTTCTTCAATGTTCTGCGAGGGAACAAGAAGTTCGAGTGGACCCCCGAATGCGAAGCGGCCTTCCAACACCTCAAAGAACATCTAACCCGAGCCCCCATTCTGTCCAAGCCGGTCGAAGGAGAGGTGTTGTTCTTATACCTAGCTGTGACTGAGCACGCAGTAAGTGCCGCTCTCGTCCGGGAAGATGGCCGTATCCAGCTCCCTGTGTATTACGTAAGCAAGAGATTATTGGACGCCGAGTCCAGATATTCGATGATCGAGAAACTCTCCCTCTGCTTGCTGATCGCTTCACGGAAGCTGAGGCCATATTTCCAGGCGCACACCATATCAGTACTCACCAACCACCCTCTCCGACAAGTCCTGCAGAAGCCCGAGTCTTCTGGCAGATTGCTTAAGTGGGCTATGGAACTAAGCCAGTTCGACGTCCACTACCAACCGCGTGTTTCCATAAAAGGTCAAGCTCTCGCGGACTTTATTGTGGAGTGCTCGGGAATGAATGACCTCCCAGAAGATCCTGTCCCGGAACTTCCCACCTGGAAGGTCTACGTAGACGGAGCCTCAAATGAAAAAGGAGCTGGAGCGGGGGTTATCCTAATATCTCCCCAAGGGCATCAGCTCCAGAGCGCCATCCGTTTCGCATTCCCAGCATCCAACAACGAGGCAGAACACGAAGCCATGTTAGCTGGGTTACGACTGGCCAGAGAAGTCGGAGCCCAAAAAATCGAAGTGTACAGCGACTCCCTACTTGTGGTAAACCAAATATCCGGGGAATACCAGACGAAAGGCGAAAGGATGGCTGCCTACGTGTCTCTCTCCCGCGACCTACTGCAGCATTTCAAAGGCTACAACATCCACCAGGTCCCCCGGGACCAGAACTCACTTGCGGACACGCTGGCCAAGCTTGCAACGGACCCGGAGATTGAACAGTATGGCTTAGTCCCCATCGGGCACTTAGAAGCCCCCAGTACTGAGACGCGAAGGATAAACGCCATCATCGACCATTCCCACTCCTGGATAGGACCCATCCTCAGATTTCTCACCACCGGAGAACTCCCCACCGATAAAGCTGACGCAAGGAAGCTCCAGTATCAAGCTCCCCGATACGTGGTTATGGATGGAAAGCTTTACCGCAGGGGGTTGTCCATACCCTTCCTTAGGTGTGTTGCCGGAACCGAAGTCAGCACCATCATCCATGAGATTCACGGAGGCTTCTGTGGCGATCATACCTCCGGGCTGAGCCTCTCCAAAAAAATCCTTCGACAAGGATACTTCTGGCCCACCATGAAGAAGGATTGTGTGGATTATGTCAGGAAGTGTGAGCAGTGCCAGAGGTACGCCAAGGTTCCGCGAGCGCCGCCTACGGAAATTACCCTAATGACCAGCCCCTGGCCGTTCGCCGTTTGGGGCATTGACCTAGTAGGTTCCCTCCCCACTGGAAAGGGTGGAGTGAAGTACGCCATAGTCGCGGTAGACTACTTCACCAAATGGGCTGAAGCTGAACCTATGAACACGGTCACATCTAAAAAAGCACTGGATTTTGTCATCAGGAATATAGTGTGTCGTTTTGGGCTTCCACGGAAAATTGTGTCCGACAACGGAAAGCAGTTTGACAGTGAACACTTCACGAACTTCTGTGCTTCGCATGGAATTATCAAAAGCTTTTCCGCAGTCGCCAGACCCCAGGCTAATGGACAAGTGGAAGCTGTAAACAAAATATTAAAGACCACGTTGAAGAAAAAACTCCAAGCATGCAAGGCTCACTGGCCGGAAGAACTTCCGCGAGTACTTTGGGCTTATCGCACAACAGAGAGAACTTCGACGGGGCACACGCCTTATTCCATGACCTTCGGTTGCGAGGCCGTCATCCCAGTAGAAGCTATGATCCCCTCTCACAGGCAAGACACCTACGATCCTACCCGGAACCATGCCCTCCTCCAGGAGTCCTTAGACATGATCGAAGAGCTCCGGGAGCAGTCGCAGGTCCAACTAAAAATGTACCAAGGCAAGATAGCCCGACACTTTAACACGAGAGTCCAGAGTCGTGCATTCGAAGTTGGGGACCTTGTCCTACGGAGAGTATTTCCTGCTACGCAGGATCCGGGAGTAGGAGTCCTCGGACCCAACTGGGAAGGCCCCTACGAAGTCCAAGAAAAAGTGGGCCATGGGACGTATCACTTAAAGAGACTCGACGGATCTAAAGTCCCGCGCGCCTGGAACGCGGAGCACCTCCGCCGTTACTACCAGTAGGCCCCGGACCATCCAGTCGGAAGTCCTTGGTGAAAATAACAAAAGTGAAAAATGTGGAAATAATCCTCCCTGTTGAAAAACTAACGCCTAGCAGGCTATTTTAATGAAACACAGAGGGATTCACCCCGCTTTTACTGCACTTTTTATCCCTATGTTCAAAGCTGCGTTTTAACAAGTGACCACGCGGTCCGGAGACGTCCGGACGCCACGCTCACTTGGGGGGTATACATGGCTAAGGCTTAGCCATACGCCCCTTGAACAAAACACCACTTATGTGCTAGCATTGTGTTTGAAGTTTTTAAATTGTTTTGCTCTAATTGTTAAGCTTAGGTTTATTTGTTGCCATGAACATGCTTGCATTACGTGTCATATGTGCATTATGTGCTTAAGTGAAAATTGCCACAGAAATGCCTGCCATTATGTATCATGAGAATTATCTCTTGTGTAGCCCAGCTCCTTGACAAGTCCTTTGTAGAATTCTCCGCGAGCTCTGTAGAGCTTTGCTTCGCAAGCTCCAGCTCCGGGTCCCGTAAGGCGAAAGATGGCAAGATCCGCGAGCGCTGAAGAGCTTTGCTTTGCAAGCTCCAGCTCCGGGTCCCGCAAGAGAAAAGATGGCAAGATCCGCGAGCGCTGAAGAGCTTTGCTTCGCAAGCTCCAGCTCCGGGTCCCGCAAGACAAAAGATGGCAAGATCCGCGAGCGCTGTAAAGCTTTGCTTCGCATGCTCTAGCTCCGGATCCCGCAAGGCAAAAGATGGCAAGATCCGCGAGCGCTCTAAAGCTCTGCTTCGCGCGGATCTAGCCTCGCAGGGCTCCATGCCAGGTCCCTGAAGCCAGCCACCATGAGGTTCGCAACAAGAGTTAGTTTTGCTTCGCAAAGATCTAACCTTAAGTCTAGCGACGCTCACCAAAAGAACTCCCGTTCCAAACAATAGAACGACTCACCTTAGCAATCCCAGCGAACAGTATAACTACAAGTCCCGGGATTGGCTATTTGCCTCAGGAAAGATAAAGTACGGTGAAAGGAGCCTGGCCGTTGGAACCAGAAAACCTTCGTAACCTAGAAACTACGTGGGGAGAGACATCATCCGTTAAAGCTTCAACTGGGAAGTGCATAAGTTTTGGCCGTTGGAACCAAAACCCCATACGCCCCTACAACAGTTTCTACCGTATAAATGTCTACCCTAAGCGCAAAGATAAATAAAGAACTCGGCAGAAAAAGAAAGGAGAATGTTATGATTATGGCAAAATTGTCCGCAATGAAAAACTCAAAATGAAAAACAATTAAAGATAAAACCCCTTCAAGCATTGGGGGTAACTACAGCGTCCACGACCGCAGCTTCGGGGGCATCTGTTTCAGCTGAGGCTGGCGGAGTCGGTTCATTGGAAGGAGGGATTTGGTCATGAGAAGGTTCAGAGGTCCCCGCCTCTCCGGGATCTCCCGCCTCAGGAGCTTCAGCACGTTCGTCAATGTTATAGGTTTGGACGTACGCCTCTGGGCCCTGATCCCACACGAGTAGCTTCTCCCTCTTGGCTTCGGCATCATCTCCCAGATAGCCTAACACCTCCGGGTTCACTTTCCAGAGTTGATGCATGAGGACCACATGCGATATATTAATAGTTCTGTTCAGTATCACCTCAGCATCCTCCTTCTCCTTCAACCGCTCCGCCTCGGAGGTTGCCAGCTGTTCTTCCGCGACAATTAGTTGGGCCCTCAATTTTTCCATTTCGGCCTTGGAGGCATCCCGCTCCCCCTTAAGAGAATCAATCGCCTTGCGCTGCTCCCTATTTTGGTTCAGCACAGATTGCTTCTCGGTCACATGCCCCCTGGCAGTGAATTGCAAAGCCCCGATCTCTTTATCCTTCTCGGCGAGCCCCAACTGAAGCATAGACACGAGATCCCTGCTCCTCTTATGAAGTTGCTCCTCGTCGTGCAGCTTACTCTGAAGAGTGGAATATTCCTCTTGCTGCTTAAGGAGGAGATCGTTCTTTGATTGCAAGCGGGCTTCCAGGGTATCTTTCTCCACCTTGGCTTGGGACAGCTCTTCCCGGAGCTTGGAGTTTTCGGTCTTAATTCCATCCGACCGCTGTCTAAACTCATTCTCTGCCTTGGCCCGGTACTCTTGATATTTGGCAAGATATTTCTTCTCCGCCTCTTCTTCAGCCGTGCGCCGGGCCTGATCAATCTTCTCCGAAGCCCCCAAGGCCTGTTGGGTCAGTTTCTGTTTCTCCGCTTCCAAGGCCTGGCGAGCCAGTTGGCTCTCCTCCAGCTGAACCAGAGCTGCACCAACCTCCCGGAACGAGCGTTCCGCGATCATAGAGGCCTGCAAGGAAAGACAACAGAGTGAGCTAAAGCAGGACCAAAAGACAGGTGGTCCAAAAAAAAAAAAATAAAAAAAAAAAAAAAAAAAAAACTACAACTGACGGCTTACCCCGGACAGTTGCTGCTTCACAGCGTGTGTCAGCAACAGCGGATCCTTGCTGCTGCTGATGGCCCATTTCTCAGAATTGAGCTCGCATAAGCTCAGGGCCATGTCCTCCATCATCTCAGCTCCGAACGGCGCCAATGCACGTCCGAGCCTAGGCACCAGCCTCTTGTCCAAGGCTGGACCATCCAGAACCGCTCCGGCCGGGTGAGGAGATCTCACCCCCTCGGCCAGCTCAGCCCTCTTCACGGCAGACAAGTTATCTGCCCTTCCCTGAGTAACGGCCTTCTCCGCCTCTAGCCGCCTCTTCAAAAAGCTATCGGCCCGTCTTACACCCTCCAGGAGGGCAGCGGGAAAACTGGTCGGCTTCCGCGGAAAGTGGAACTTCAGGCCAGGCAGGGGAAGATTGGTTGTCTGAGAAGACGGAGACCCCGGAAGGGTGGCCCCCCTTTGGGCTGGAGGAGGAGGCAGCCGGGGTATTAAGGCCCCGGTCTGTTGCTTTTGCTGCTGCGGTAGCAGAAGTAATTGCCCTTGTTGCTGCTGCTGGTTTGGATGTTGCTGTTGCTGCTGCTGCGGCGTTGGTGATTGTGTCTCTTGTTCCTGTTGCTGCTGTTGTTGTAGTTGTGATTGCTGTCGTTGCTGTTGTTGTTGCCTTCGACCGGGAGAAGAGTGTCTAAGGCGTTTGTTCTTAGCACCCTCAGCATCTTCTCCGGGACGCTTGCTCACCCCAGTTGTCCTCACGGGGAACACAAGCCCTTCCCCGTCGCTACTGCTACTCGAGACCATCATAGTCTCGGAAGGCCCTTCAGCAGGGGACTTCTCTACCCTCGGAGACGCTTGCGCCTCGCCGCTTGTCTTCTTGGGGGAAGCAGCCTTACCTCCCCTACCAGCCTTGGTCTTCCTTCCTTTTCCCGTGGGCGGGTCTTGGCTGGTGGCAGCCTTCTTAATAAGCAAAGTAACCCTCCCCAACATCTTGGCTTCGGGATACTCTGCAAGAAACGTACAAAGCAAGGTTAACGAACCAACAAGAAATGAGAAAGAAGATAAGCGGAAGACAAGACAATCAGCAACATAAAAGTACAAGCAAGCCCGCCAGCAGGGAACAAGAAACAAGAAAAAGAAAAGTTTGAAAGGGACGACCATGCACGAGAAACGTGGATGGCCTTCCCCGAGCAAAACAAAACATCGCTTCCTGCTCCAGGAAGCTCCCGTACTCCTTGAAGTCCGGGAAGAACATGCTGAGAGAAGAAGGGTCAACCATGGTGACACCTTCTGGCAGACTACCATCACTCAGACACCAGAGGAGCTCATCTACCCTATCACAGTACCTGTCGAAAGGTATCCTACGCGGATCTAGCCTAAGGAAACGAGGATCAAACCCCATCTGAGAGGTTTGGGTAACTTCAGACAGGCTGGGGGTGTGGATCAATCGAAAACTAGTCTTACCTCTCCCGGAGGAACTAGCCCCCGGAGCCCCTTCATTAGGGTAAGCCGCGGCGTGGCGAGCCTCGATCTCCTCTCCCTCCGGCTGGGGGTCGGGGAACCTCTCCGCCCAACTAGGAGATAGAGTATTTTTGTCCCGAGCGGCTTGGGTGATCACCTTAGACAGCTCCAGGGCAATCTGCTCCCGGATGTCAGCCGACACCTGAGTCTGCCCCCTACCACTTACTGGCTCGATATTTTGGAAGGAGGCGAGTAACCCATACTCCCTCAACGATTCGGAGGTCACAAGTCCCTCCACTCTCAACTCTTCCTCAGAAAGCCCTTCGTAGAACTTGGACCTCCTTATCATCTCCGCGCAGCGAGGTGACCGCGGAACGACTTCTGCAAAAATCAAATACAAGCGTTAGAGATCCTCCCAAAAGGCAAATCAAATACAAGGAAACAAAGTTGAAAAGGAAAAGAGGAAACACTTACCAGGGATTTTGAAGTCCAAAGATAGAGCTGGCACCCTCTTCAGCGGGAAGCCAGTCGTCAGGAACCAGTATTCCCGGAGGTCTGGAACCCTCGCGGTATGAAAAGTGGGGCACATCACATCCGGGTGCCTTTCTAGCCTGTAAAACCCCACCTTGTCTTAGTGACCCCTCATAGGCTGAGACTTCAACCCATAAAAGTACAGCACCTCCTCCGGGGTAGGAGCTTCCAGTCTCCGGGACTTGCAAAAGATGAACCACCCCGCTAAGAGCTTGTAGCTGGGAGGAATTAACTGGAAGGGGGCAATCCCCACCTTCACACAGAAATTGGCGAAGTAACTCCTTAGGGGCAAGTGCGCTCCGCACACTATATGTGCCCAGCTCCAGGCACCAAAGCCCTCGTGGCTCTGGCTAGCTGACTCGCCCAGCACCGACAGACGGTGCCACATCAGACCTGGGATGTTCTTCAGGCCTGCCTCAGAGGAATACAGCTCCAGCATGCCATAATTCCTGAAAAGGTTCGGTTTTTGGTCCATCTCCCAGATGGAACTATTGTAGGTTGGTGGGCTAGCCGCGACCGCTTTCGCCTTTCCTTTCCCCTTTCCACCAGTGATAGGAGAGCCCTTCTCTTGGGCAGATTCAGCCTCCCCCGCAGCAAGGAGTTGTTCCTTCGAGATGTTCGTCACTGGACAAAAGAAAAGAAAGAAGAAAACACTCTGAGCAGTCAGCACCCTTGTCATACCCTAGTGGTATCAAAGGCGTCGGGGAGACCCTCCCCGAAAACTGCTTGGAGAGGCTCCCACCGAGCTTGCCGAGGGATTGGCACCATGCCACCCGAAGGACAGCAAGGAACCAGACTCAGACCCCGAGCCTAAGCCCACCAAAAGAAGTGTTTTTCCAGAGAAAGACACCCTAAAGGCGTTCATGCTTATGCCCTAAAACAGCAAAACAAGGGACGACTTTCCAAACGCAAATCGCCAAAACACGCAGAAAAGGCTACTTATCGACTCACAATCAATCACATGCCTACCAAAGCCCTATTCACACATGCACATAAGCAATAATGGCAGAAACCTCTACTCTAACAACTACCAACAACCTAAGGTTTGGGAGGAAAGAGCAAAGTAGAAATACTTACTGATATTCGGGTAGGTAGAGGTTGAAGGAGTAACTGGATCACTGCACAGCACGATCGCGAGAAGTAAAAGCTGCAAAGATGAACGGCGATTCAAACCAGGAACTTCGGGGAATAAACCCACTGCCAAATCAAAAAGAAAAGTTTCCAGATACTTACCAAAAGAAATGGCAAGTTCGGAGGAACGTAAGCTGGGAAGCCTGAGAGTTCGGAGGTTTGGAAATCTGAAAATCCTAAAGATGGAGAATCTGAAAGCGTAAAGAGGAAGAAAGGTCCTTTCCCTCATTTTTATAGCAGGGAAGAAGCCGTTTCGAATTCCTCGAGTGGACGGTCCCGATCTTCCCATTCCATGTGCGTCAGATCCAACGGCTGGAGAAGAAGCGACGATCCTATTTATGACTCCTCGGATGGGAATAAAATATTTATTTCCCATCATTACACCACCTCGGGCCCTGAGTACCATTAAAAACCGTCAAATAGTCAGATGACTGACGCACGCATCCTCAACCAGTCGCCTCACGCACACGTCTCGGTCGCAGAACCATTCCTAGAATGACACGTGATCCTTGCCGCACTTGAGTACTTGATCTCAAACAAAAGAAATTCCTTTTTCTCTTTCATACTTATACTCAGGCGGGAAAAAGGAACCCTTCCGGGAACACAGAAGGTGCCCCCTCGCCTAATCTAAGAAACCGATTGTACAAGCTCCCGGATCTCTCAAAGCTCCGCGACCTTGGGGGGTAAATGTTATCCAGATTTCCGGATAGCGTTTAGATTGATGACCTCGGGGAAGCAGAATTATCGATGTCTGTCACGGAGGGTGACCAGAGCTAGCGGATGGACAGAAAGGCTTCGCCTCTCCTGTCTAGTATCCGGATTACTCTTCCAAACAAGCACAACACGGAAACTCGTCAACTCTCCCGGACTCCCGAAGGATACCCCTCGGGGAGGCCCCTTCCAGGAGAGGCTCTTCGAGTGGTCTCCGCGGGAACAGTTCCGTGCCCCGCACAGAACAAGACCGAACGGTCGAGTCCGGGAGAAGGCATGCTTGGAATGATATCCGTCTGACACAGGATCCCGCCTGACACGCCCGTCAGGTCAAAGCCGCACACATCCCAGCACGCCTAAGGGTACCTTTTCGCCTACTGTTCCGCTGACAACTTGGAAAAGACGGCTGACTTTGTGTGTTCCCCATACTTTCACGTAAATATACCCACATAGAGTCTGGTAGCCATGCGACGATAGTAATTGTATCCCCTATTTATGGCTGGTGTAATTAAGACTCATGTACGTAGAGAAAAACCCTGATCCGAAACCCTAGCTATAAAGACTCCTTCCTTTTACAAGAAGAGGGGGAGAGAGAGAAGAGGACTCTACCAAAATCTCTCTAGCTTCATCTTCTTTAAGAGAACCCGAGAGAAACATTGTGAGTGTGGGAAGTTCTTATGCACCAGCCATCTTACTGTAATCTTTTCCAAGTATAATAACATCGACTCGTGGACTAGGGCTTGTTAACGCCTGAACCACGTAAAAACACTGTTTGTTTAGTTACATTTCAGTATTTCTACGGTTCTTATCTTTTTATTATTCTGTTAGTTATTCGTTTCCGAAAAACTCGGTAAACATTTTGGTGCTTTCATTGAGAGCTGTAGGAAGTTGTTAGTCAGCTCTTTTTCTGTGTACGTTTTTTGTATTCACTTCGTACTAAAGAGATGGTGACTACGCGAAAATCCGCTGTTGACAAGAATGCTACGGTCAACCCCGATACCGTGATGGAAGATGTGGTGCAGAGCGAACCCTTAGACTACCGAGGTGAAGACCCGACACCCCGCCAGGATCAGGTCAGTACCGAAGATACAACATACTTAGAAGACGAAGAAGAGTATGTCCAAGACGGTTATTACAAGGACGACTGCTACTATGAGAAGGACCCAGAACTGGTCCAAGTAGCCGAAGAACTGGTGGCCACTAAGGCCAAGCTTGCTGAGCAGGAGCGCGTCTCCGAAAGAATGCAACGCATGATGGAACGCCTCCAAAGTAAGTTCGGAGATCTAGGCGACTCGGACGAGGATACCTCTGTTCGGGGTGGTGCTGATGCCCCCATGCCGGATCCAGCCGCTGCTGGACCATCCAAAGCCGCCCCTAACAAGGGCAAAGAAAAAGTTGGAGAGCCTGTGCGCGCTGACGCCCCTGCACCTCCTAAAGGCGTGAATCACCAGGCCGACTGCCCCCCCCGCGCGCAGAAGGTCTCTGGCGCTCCTAAGCCCAGACGCCCTTCAGCCCCAAGGGGGCACTCTGTGCCTAAAAGGCCCGGTGCTAAGGCACCCAGGCCTAGGGGAAGGAACAACCGCCCCAGTGATTCCGTCAATCAGGACGGTCGGGCTGCGAACTCGCACTCCGAAGATAGCTGGTCCACGGTGGACCTAAGAAGAAGGTTGGAGGCCAAGTATGAGAAGGCCAAAGGGGAAAAGGCCCGGCCTCGCGGAGATGACCTCCGAAATCATATTAATGACAAGCTCCGGGGACGTGACCTCCCGGAAAGTGATACGAAGAGGCTCGAGGAACAGATTGCTGCCTTGACCAAGCTGGTCCGGAAGCAAAGTGGGGCCCTGTCAGATTCTGAGGAGGAAGACCCGGAACCATGTATTAGGAGGATCGCGGAAACGTCCCTCCCGGATAACTTCAAAATGCCTCACATAGAATTATATGATGGGAGGACAGACCCGCGTACCCACCTAGCTAAATACAATAAAATGATGCAAGTGGCGCGCGTCAGTGAGGACGCCAAATGCATGTGCTTCTCACTCACCCTTACCAAGTCTGCAGAGGACTGGTGGAAAAGATTAGCTCCCGGATCAATCCACAGTTGGAAGGAGCTACAGTCCGCGTTTAGGAGGCAGTTTATTGCTGCCCGCGACCACGACATGGAGGTTGGTTCCCTAACCAACATCAAACAGCAACCCACTGAGAACCTCAAAGCTTTCATTCAGAGAATGATGGAAGCTGCTGCAAAAACCAAGGTCAGCGATGACATGAAGCTGATCGCCCTTCAATCGGGCCTTACTGTCGGCTCCCTGCTATGGGGGGAAATGCAAAGGAGACGGGCAGAAACCCTGTCCGAATTCATGTCAAAAGCTCAGGGAATCATCAACCTTGAGGATGCCTACCAGCAAGCCTTTGGAGTTCCCCCGGCTCCAACCCCTTCCGTGACTGCGCCGAGCTTTGCTTCGCAAGCTCCCGCACCAGTCCTCACGCTTCCAGGAGCCCGATTCACTCCGAGTGTGTATGGGCCTTCCGCGTCTGCTCAGACGCCGGGTCAAACCCATTTCTCTGGGTATGGAGCGGTACAAACCGGATGTAGTATCGCTCCTAGCATGCCGCAGCCGCAAGCGGAAGCCCCGGAACGAAGTTTGAGCCAATCGCGGAGCAAGCGAAGCGGAAGAAACTCCAACCGGGGAGACCATTCAAAGAAACCCCGAAAGGATTATGAGCCCAAGTTCACGGAATATACCAGTTTGATAGACTCGCGAGAGAATGTCTATCGGGCGACCTGTAATATGGTCAACTACAGGAAGCCCCCGAAAGTGTCTCACGGAGGAAGGCGTCCGCGAGACTCCAATAAGAGGTGTGAGTTCCACGGAGACGTGGGGCACACCACGAATGAGTGCCTTCAGCTGAAGGATGAGATCGAGTCCCTGGCAAGAGCGGGACACCTCGGTCAGTGGGTGAGAATACCCATAATCTATCCCGGACAGGGGGTAGTTCACGGAGCTGCATATTCACCGGGACAGAGGGGGACCGTTAGCGCTCCTGGAGCCGGTCACCCCCAAGCTCCCGGGTCTCAGTTCCCAGCGCTTCCTCCTCCACCTGCTCCAGCGCCCATTGCCTTGTTGGCTCCAGGGCCGGGCAACCCATATCCGCCCGGCCTTGCTCCGCCACCCGTTGACGGACACGTCGCCACCATTTCCGGAGGACCACACCTTGCCGGAAGCACCCGCAATTCCCAGAAGAGGTACTTGAAGGAGTTAGAGCACGCCGAGGAGATGTGCGCCTTGGTCCAATCACCTGCTCAACGTCCCCGAATGATGGATCTTCCCATCACCTTCACGGAGGACGATGCTCGACATGTGCATTTCCCCCACAACGATCCCCTCGTGGTGGAAGCCCAGATTGCCAATAAGAAGGTCTCACGGGTCTTGATCGATGACGGAAGCTCCGTGAACATCCTCTTCAAAGCGGCCTTCCACGCGATCGGATTGACCGAGACGGACCTGGCCCCATGCCCCATCCAGCTTCAAGGTTTCAATGGGGACGCACTCATGCCATTAGGAAAAATTCAACTTCCGGTCACCCTCAGAGGAGAAAGCGACGCTTGTGCCTTCAAGCATAGCACATTCGTGGTGGTCGACTGCCCCACGGCGTATAATGCCATCTTAGGCCGACCGGTCCTGATCGATTGTGGGGCCATAACCTCGATACGTCACTTATGCTTGAAGTTTCCCTGCGACGATGGGCGTATTGGCACCCTCCGAGGAGACCAGAGAAGTGCACGGAGCTGTTATAACGTCTCCGTCCGAGCTGTCTACACGGTCTGAGAGACGTTTGCTGCCATTCCTTTGGCGGAAGTATTGCCAGAAACTAGGGATGCTCAGGAGGCATACTTTGACGAACTCGACCCAAGAGTGGGAATCGAGAAAGCAATAGAGCCGATGGAGGAAGTCGAAGAGGTGATCCTCAATCCGGGAGAACCCACCAAGGTCATTCAGGTGGGAAAAAACCTGCCGTCGGCCGTTCGAGATAAGATCGTGGCCACTGTGAAGGATAATCAGGATATCCTGGCATGGTGCCACGCTGATATGACGGGGATTAATCCCAATGTTGCGTGCCACGCACTCAACATAGACCCAGCTGCAACTCCAATTCGCCAAAAGAGGAGGCCGCTGGACCCAGTGAGAGCCGAAGCCGTCAAAGCTGAAGTGGACAAATTAATGTCCATAGGCTTTCTCCAGGAGTCGCACTATCCCGTGTGGTTGGCCAACCCAGTTCTGGTCCCGAAACCCGATGGATCCTGGAGAATGTGCATTGACTTCACGGACCTAAACAAGGCCTGCCCGAAAGATTGTTTCCCTCTCCCGCGAATCGATCAGATGGTAGACGCTACTTCCGGGTACGAACTCTTATCCTTCATGGATGCGTACTCCGGATACAACCAGATCAAGATGCATGTCGCGGACCAGGAACACACCAGCTTCCTCACGGATAAGGGTGTCTACTGTTACGTGGTCATGCCTTTCGGTTTGAAGAATGCTGGGGCGACTTACCAGCGTCTGGTAAACAGAATGTTCAAGGACCAACTGAGGAGGAACATGGAGGTGTACGTGGATGACATGTTGGTAAAGTCCAAGACCTCCGGGGACCACAGTAACGACCTTGAGGAAGCTTTCGCCGTGATCCGGAAGTACGGGATGAAACTAAATCCAAAGAAATGTACTTTCGGGGTCTCGTCTGGGAAGTTCCTCGGTTTTATTGTCAGCTCCCGTGGCGTGGAAGCCAACCTTGAGAAAATAAAGGCGTTCATAGATATGCCTTCCCCCCGGAAGCATAAGGATGTCCAAAGCGTCACCGGAAGGATAGCTGCTCTCAGTCGCTTCGTATCCAAGGCCACCGACAAGTGTATCCCCTTCTTCAATGTTCTGCGAGGGAACAAAAAGTTCGAGTGGACCCCCGAATGCGAAGCGGCCTTCCAACACCTCAAAGAACATCTAACCCGAGCCCCCATTCTGTCCAAGCCGGTCGAAGGAGAGGTGTTGTTCTTATACCTAGCTGTGACTGAGCACGCAGTAAGTGCCGCTCTCGTCCGGGAAGATGGCCGTATCCAGCTCCCTGTGTATTACGTAAGCAAGAGGTTATTGGACGCCGAGTCCAGATATTCGATGATTGAGAAACTCTCCCTCTGCTTGCTGATCGCTTCACGGAAGCTGAGGCCATATTTCCAGGCGCACACCATCAAAGTACTCACCAACCACCCTCTCCGACAAGTCCTGCAGAAGCCCGAGTCTTCTGGCAGATTGCTTAAGTGGGCTATGGAACTAAGCCAGTTCGACGTCCACTACCAACCGCGTGTTTCCATAAAAGGTCAAGCTCTCGCGGACTTTATTGTGGAGTGCTCGGGAATGAATGACCTCCCAGAAGATCCTGTCCCGGAACTTCCCACCTGGAAGGTCTACGTAGACGGAGCCTCAAATGAAAAAGGAGCTGGAGCGGGGGTTATCCTAATATCTCCCCAAGGGCATCAGCTCCAGAGCGCCATCCGTTTCACATTCCCAGCATCCAACAACGAGGCAGAACACGAAGCCATGTTAGCTGGGTTACGACTGGCCAGAGAAGTCGGAGCCCAAAAAATCGAAGTGTACAGCGACTCCCTACTTGTGGTAAACCAAATATCCGGGGAATACCAGACGAAAGGCGAAAGGATGGCTGCCTACGTGTCTCTCTCCCGCGACCTACTGCAGCATTTCAAAGGCTACAACATCCACCAGGTCCCCCGGGACCAGAACTCACTTGCGGACACGCTGGCCAAGCTTGCAACGAACCCGGAGATTGAACAGTATGGCTTAGTCCCCATCGGGCACTTAGAAGCCCCCAGTACTGAGACGCGAAGGATAAACGCCATCATCGACCATTCCCACTCCTGGATAGGACCCATCCTCAGATTTCTCACCACCGGAGAACTCCCCACCGATAAAGCTGACGCAAGGAAGCTCCAGTATCAAGCTCCCCGATACGTGGTTATGGATGGAAAGCTTTACCGCAGGGGGTTGTCCATACCCTTCCTTAGGTGTGTTGCCGGAACCGAAGTCAGCACCATCATCCATGAGATTCACGGAGGCTTCTGTGGCGATCATACCTCCGGGCTGAGCCTCTCCAAAAAAATCCTTCGACAAGGATACTTCTGGCCCACCATGAAGAAGGATTGTGTGGATTATGTCAGGAAGTGTGAGCAGTGCCAGAGATACCCCAAGGTTCCGCGAGCGCCGCCTACGGAAATTACCCTAATGACCAGCCCCTGGCCGTTCGCCGTTTGGGGCATTGACCTAGTAGGTTCCCTCCCCACTGGAAAGGGTGGAGTGAAGTACGCCATAGTCGCGGTAGACTACTTCACCAAATGGGCTGAAGCTGAACCTATGAACACGGTCACATCTAAAAAAGCACTGGATTTTGTCATCAGGAATATAGTATGTCGTTTTGGGCTTCCACGAAAAATTGTGTCCGATAACGGAAAGCAGTTTGACAGTGAACACTTCACGAACTTCTGTGCTTCGCATGGAATTATCAAAAGCTTTTCCGCAGTCGCCAGACCCCAGGCTAATGGACAAGTGGAAGCTGTAAACAAAATATTAAAGACCACGTTGAAGAAAAAACTCCAAGCATGCAAGGCTCACTGGCCGGAAGAACTTCCGCGAGTACTTTGGGCTTATCGCACAACAGAGAGAACTTCGACGGGGCACACGCCTTATTCCATGACCTTCGGTTGCGAGGCCGTCATCCCAGTAGAAGCTATGATCCCCTCTCACAGGCAAGACACCTACGATCCTACCCGGAACCATGCCCTCCTCCAGGAGTCCTTAGACATGATCGAAGAGCTCCGGGAGCAGTCGCAGGTCCAACTAAAAATGTACCAAGGCAAGATAGCCCGACACTTTAACACGAGAGTCCAGAGCCGTGCATTCGAAGTTGGGGACCTTGTCCTACGGAGAGTATTTCCTGCTACGCAGGATCCGGGAGTAGGAGTCCTCGGACCCAACTGGGAAGGCCCCTACGAAGTCCAAGAAAAAGTGGGCCATGGGACGTATCACTTAAAGAGACTCGACGGATCTAAAGTCCCGCGCGCCTGGAACGCGGAGCACCTCCGCCGTTACTACCAGTAGGCCCCGGACCATCCAGTCGGAAGTCCTTGGTGAAAATAACAAAAGTGAAAAATGTGGAAATAATCCTCCCTGTTGAAAAACTAACGCCTAGCAGGCTATTTTAATGAAACACAGAGGGATTCACTCCGCTTTTACTGCACTTTTTATCCCTATGTTCAAAGCTGCGTTTTAACAAGTGACCACGCGGTCCGGAGACGTCCGGACCCCACGCTCACTTGGGGGGTATACATGGCTAAGGCTTAGCCATACGCCCCTTGAACAAAACACCACTTATGTGCTAGCATTGTGTTTGAAGTTTTTAAATTGTTTTGCTCTAATTGTTAAGCTTAGGTTTATTTGTTGCCATGAACATGCTTGCATTACGTGTCATATGTGCATTATGTGCTTAAGTGAAAATTGCCACAGAAATGCCTGCCATTATGTATCATGAGAATTATCTCTTGTGTAGCCCAGCTCCTTGACAAGTCCTTTGCAGAATTCTCCGCGAGCTCTGAAGAGCTTTGCTTTGCAAGCTCCAGCTCCGGGTCCCGCAAGAGAAAAGATGGCAAGATCCGCGAGCGCTGAAGAGCTTTGCTTCGCAAGCTCCAGCTCCGGGTCCCGCAAGACAAAAGATGGCAAGATCCGCGAGCGCTGTAAAGCTTTGCTTCGCATGCTCTAGCTCCGGATCCCGCAAGGCAAAAGATGGCAAGATCCGCGAGCGCTCTAAAGCTCTGCTTCGCGCGGATCTAGCCTCGCAGGGCTCCATGCCAGGTCCCTGAAGCCAGCCACCATGAGGTTCGCAACAAGAGTTAGTTTTGCTTCGCAAAGATCTAACCTTAAGTCTAGCGACGCTCACCAAAAGAACTCCCGTTCCAAACAATAGAACGACTCACCTTAGCAATCCCAGCGAACAGTATAACTACAAGTCCCGGGATTGGCTATTTGCCTCAGGAAAGATAAAGTACGGTGAAAGGAGCCTGGCCGTTGGAACCAGAAAACCTTCGTAACCTAGAAACTACGTGGGGAGAGACATCATCCGTTAAAGCTTCAACTGGGAAGTGCATAAGTTTTGGCCGTTGGAACCAAAACCCCATACGCCCCTACAACAGTTTCTACCGTATAAATGTCTACCCTAAGCGCAAAGATAAATAAAGAACTCGGCAGAAAAAGAAAGGAGAATGTTATGATTATGGCAAAATTGTCCGCAATGAAAAACTCAAAATGAAAAACAATTAAAGATAAAACCCCTTCAAGCATTGGGGGTAACTACAGCGTCCACGACCGCAGCTTCGGGGGCATCTGTTTCAGCTGAGGCTGGCGGAGTCGGTTCATTGGAAGGAGGGATTTGGTCATGAGAAGGTTCAGAGGTCCCCGCCTCTCCGGGATCTCCCGCCTCAGGAGCTTCAGCACGTTCGTCAATGTTATAGGTTTGGACGTACGCCTCTGGGCCCTGATCCCACACGAGTAGCTTCTCCCTCTTGGCTTCGGCATCATCTCCCAGATAGCCTAACACCTCCGGGTTCACTTTCCAGAGTTGATGCATGAGGACCACATGCGATATATTAATAGTTCTGTTCAGTATCACCTCAGCATCCTCCTTCTCCTTCAACCGCTCCGCCTCGGAGGTTGCCAGCTGTTCTTCCGCGACAATTAGTTGGGCCCTCAATTTTTCCATTTCGGCCTTGGAGGCATCCCGCTCCCCCTTAAGAGAATCAATCGCCTTGCGCTGCTCCCTATTTTGGTTCAGCACAGATTGCTTCTCGGTCACATGCCCCCTGGCAGTGAATTGCAAAGCCCCGATCTCTTTATCCTTCTCGGCGAGCCCCAACTGAAGCATAGACACGAGATCCCTGCTCCTCTTATGAAGTTGCTCCTCGTCGTGCAGCTTACTCTGAAGAGTGGAATATTCCTCTTGCTGCTTAAGGAGGAGATCGTTCTTTGATTGCAAGCGGGCTTCCAGGGTATCTTTCTCCACCTTGGCTTGGGACAGCTCTTCCCGGAGCTTGGAGTTTTCGGTCTTAATTCCATCCGACCGCTGTCTAAACTCATTCTCTGCCTTGGCCCGGTACTCTTGATATTTGGCAAGATATTTCTTCTCCGCCTCTTCTTCAGCCGTGCGCCGGGCCTGATCAATCTTCTCCGAAGCCCCCAAGGCCTGTTGGGTCAGTTTCTGTTTCTCCGCTTCCAAGGCCTGGCGAGCCAGTTGGCTCTCCTCCAGCTGAACCAGAGCTGCACCAACCTCCCGGAACGAGCGTTCCGCGATCATAGAGGCCTGCAAGGAAAGACAACAGAGTGAGCTAAAGCAGGACCAAAAGACAGGTGGTCCAAAAATAAAAAAAAATAAAAAAATAAAAAAATAAAAAAACTACAACTGACGGCTTACCCCGGACAGTTGCTGCTTCACAGCGTGTGTCAGCAACAGCGGATCCTTGCTGCTGCTGATGGCCCATTTCTCAGAATTGAGCTCGCATAAGCTCAGGGCCATGTCCTCCATCATCTCAGCTCCGAACGGCGCCAATGCACGTCCGAGCCTAGGCACCAGCCTCTTGTCCAAGGCTGGACCATCCAGAACCGCTCCGGCCGGGTGAGGAGATCTCACCCCCTCGGCCAGCTCAGCCCTCTTCACGGCAGACAAGTTATCTGCCCTTCCCTGAGTAACGGCCTTCTCCGCCTCTAGCCGCCTCTTCAAAAAGCTATCGGCCCGTCTTACACCCTCCAGGAGGGCAGCGGGAAAACTGGTCGGCTTCCGCGGAAAGTGGAACTTCAGGCCAGGCAGGGGAAGATTGGTTGTCTGAGAAGACGGAGACCCCGGAAGGGTGGCCCCCCTTTGGGCTGGAGGAGGAGGCAGCCGGGGTATTAAGGCCCCGGTCTGTTGCTTTTGCTGCTGCGGTAGCAGAAGTAATTGCCCTTGTTGCTGCTGCTGGTTTGGATGTTGCTGTTGCTGCTGCTGCGGCGTTGGTGATTGTGTCTCTTGTTCCTGTTGCTGCTGTTGTTGTAGTTGTGATTGCTGTCGTTGCTGTTGTTGTTGCCTTCGACCGGGAGAAGAGTGTCTAAGGCGTTTGTTCTTAGCACCCTCAGCATCTTCTCCGGGACGCTTGCTCACCCCAGTTGTCCTCACGGGGAACACAAGCCCTTCCCCGTCGCTACTGCTACTCGAGACCATCATAGTCTCGGAAGGCCCTTCAGCAGGGGACTTCTCTACCCTCGGAGACGCTTGCGCCTCGCCGCTTGTCTTCTTGGGGGAAGCAGCCTTACCTCCCCTACCAGCCTTGGTCTTCCTTCCTTTTCCCGTGGGCGGGTCTTGGCTGGTGGCAGCCTTCTTAATAAGCAAAGTAACCCTCCCCAACATCTTGGCTTCGGGATACTCTGCAAGAAACGTACAAAGCAAGGTTAACGAACCAACAAGAAATGAGAAAGAAGATAAGCGGAAGACAAGACAATCAGCAACATAAAAGTACAAGCAAGCCCGCCAGCAGGGAACAAGAAACAAGAAAAAGAAAAGTTTGAAAGGGACGACCATGCACGAGAAACGTGGATGGCCTTCCCCGAGCAAAACAAAACATCGCTTCCTGCTCCAGGAAGCTCCCGTACTCCTTGAAGTCCGGGAAGAACATGCTGAGAGAAGAAGGGTCAACCATGGTGACACCTTCTGGCAGACTACCATCACTCAGACACCAGAGGAGCTCATCTACCCTATCACAGTACCTGTCGAAAGGTATCCTACGCGGATCTAGCCTAAGGAAACGAGGATCAAACCCCATCTGAGAGGTTTGGGTAACTTCAGACAGGCTGGGGGTGTGGATCAATCGAAAACTAGTCTTACCTCTCCCGGAGGAACTAGCCCCCGGAGCCCCTTCATTAGGGTAAGCCGCGGCGTGGCGAGCCTCGATCTCCTCTCCCTCCGGCTGGGGGTCGGGGAACCTCTCCGCCCAACTAGGAGATAGAGTATTTTCGTCCCGAGCGGCTTGGGTGATCACCTTAGACAGCTCCAGGGCAATCTGCTCCCGGATGTCAGCCGACACCTGAGTCTGCCCCCTACCACTTACTGGCTCGATATTTTGGAAGGAGGCGAGTAACCCATACTCCCTCAACGATTCGGAGGTCACAAGTCCCTCCACTCTCAACTCTTCCTCAGAAAGCCCTTCGTAGAACTTGGACCTCCTTATCATCTCCGCGCAGCGAGGTGACCGCGGAACGACTTCTGCAAAAATCAAATACAAGCGTTAGAGATCCTCCCAAAAGGCAAATCAAATACAAAGAAACAAAGTTGAAAAGGAAAAGAGGAAACACTTACCAGGGATTTTGAAGTCCAAAGATAGAGCTGGCACCCTCTTCAGCGGGAAGCCAGTCGTCAGGAACCAGTATTCCCGGAGGTCTGGAACCCTCGCGGTATGACAAGTGGGGCACATCACATCCGGGTGCCTTTCTAGCCTGTAAAACCCCACCTTGTCTGAGTGACCCCTCATAGGCTGAGACTTCAACCCATAAAAGTACAGCACCTCCTCCGGGGTAGGAGCTTCCAGTCTCCGGGACTTGCAAAAGATGAACCACCCCGCTAAGAGCTTGTAGCTGGGAGGAATTAACTGGAAGGGGGCAATCCCCACCTTCACACAGAAATTGGCGAAGTAACTCCTTAGGGGCAAGTGCGCTCCGCACACTATATGTGCCCAGCTCCAGGCACCAAAGCCCTCGTGGCTCTGGCTAGCTGACTCGCCCAGCACCGACAGACGGTGCCACATCAGACCTGGGATGTTCTTCAGGCCTGCCTCAGAGGAATACAGCTCCAGCATGCCATAATTCCTGAAAAGGTTCGGTTTTTGGTCCATCTCCCAGATGGAACTATTGTAGGTTGGTGGGCTAGCCGCGACCGCTTTCGCCTTTCCTTTCCCCTTTCCACCAGCGATAGGAGAGCCCTTCTCTTGGGCAGATTCAGCCTCCCCCGCAGCAAGGAGTTGTTCCTTCGAGATGTTCGTCACTGGACAAAAGAAAAGAAAGAAGAAAACACTCTGGGCAGTCAGCACCCTTGTCATACCCTAGTGGTATCAAAGGCGTCGGGGAGACCCTCCCCGAAAACTGCTTGGAGAGGTTCCCACCGAGCTTGCCGAGGGATTCCCAGTTTGTTATTTTCTCTCAATGAAAGCACCAAAATGTTTACCGAGTTTTTCGGAAACGAATAACTAACAGAATAATAAAAAGATAAGAACCGTAGAAATACTGAAATGTAACTAAACAAACAGTGTTTTTACGTGGTTCAGGCGTTAACAAGCCCTAGTCCACGAGTCGATGTTATTATACTTGGAAAAGATTACAGTAAGATGGCTGGTGCATAAGAACTTCCCCTCCTCACAATGTTTCTCTCGGGTTCTCTTAAAGAAGATGAAGCTAGAGAGATTTTGGTAGAGTCCTCTTCTCTCTCTCCTCCCTCTTCTTGTAAAAGGAAGGAGTCTTTATAGCTAGGGTTTCGGATCAGGGTTTTTCTCTACGTACATGAGTCTTAATTACACCAGCCATAAATAGGGGATACAATTACTATCGTCGCATGGCTACCAGACTCTATGTGGGTATATTTACGTGAAAGTATGGGGAACACACAAAGTCAGCCGTCTTTTCCAAGTTGTCAGCGGAACAGTAGGCGAAAAGGTACCCTTAGGCGTGCTGGGATGTGTGCGGCTTTGACCTGACGGGCGTGTCAGGCGGGATCCTGTGTCAGACGGATATCATTCCAAGTATGCCTTCTCCCGGACTCGACCGTTCGGTCTTGTTCTGTGCGGGGCACGGAACTGTTTCCGCGGAGACCACTCGAAGAGCCTCTCCTGGAAGGGGCCTCCCCGAGGGGTATCCTTCGGGAGTCCGGGAGAGTTGACGAGTTTCCGTGTTGTGCTTGTTTGGAAGAGTAATCCGGATACTAGACAGGAGAGGCGAAGCCTTTCTGTCCATCCGCTAGCTCTGGTCACCCTCCGTGAAAGACATCGATAATTCTGCTTCCCCGAGGTCATCAATCTAAACGCTATCCGGAAATCTGGATAACACTCATGTATGCATACTTAGACACTCTCATTATTTTATTCAAACTTTGTTGCTAGCTATAGTTTGATTAAAATAGTTACTTCTTTAAAATAGTGATTTTGACCATAGTCAACACCCCCACTATTTTATAGTTTAATATCCAAGATAAACATTTTTCTTGAATATTAATTCTAGAAACCTCTTTGTTTCAAAAATTCTCCTTTATGTTTAAATTGATTCTTTCTTGAATGAAAATATTACAAACAATGACTTTAGACACTAAGCATGTCTAGATTTATCCATTCTATACATATATAGCCAATGTGATTTAGAATGTGGAATTCCAAATCACTTATTTGATAGAATGACCAAATTAATCAATTAATTAACAACAAAATAAATTGATTAACTTTGGAGCATCACCCCCACATTTCTCATATAGTGACAATAAAATATCACTTTAAAATAGAAATCTCTTCATTTCTAATAAGTCATTTATTCTCCAAGATAAATCTAGACCTATGATTCTCAAAGTTCATCATGAATCCTTAAGCTTCATGATAAACACTCAATAGATCAAGATAAAATACCTCAATGTTTATCTTGATTCATTTACTTGCTAAAGCAAGGCACACTTATTTGAAAGTAACTTTCACTTGGTTGCTTTCTTTTATATATTTCACAAAATAAAATGTGAACACAAGTGTAATGTGATAATTTCTCAAACAAATAATCACATTATGAAACAATAGGTCTACACACTTACCTATTATTTTGACAAGTTCATTTTGAAACTTTATTAATGTCTCACACAAATGTCTCATAGCAAAATAAAGAATCATCATAGAATAATACTTTAATTTCTTATGTTTTTGTTTAAAATTATCTCCTCATTGAGATTAATTTAAACATATCACCATCTTTAACCAAAATGAATAAAGTTATCTTTTATTCACCATTGATGTAAAGATTCAAAATTGCTTCTCCAATTTTGAAAATGTCTCCTCATTGAATATTTAAGAATTATTGCCACTAAATAATTCTCAAATATATTTTATTTGACCACACTCTAGACTATAAGTCTATTGAGTCAATATAGTATCCCACAATTTTTGAATCCACCTTGATCCATTTTTCTTGCAATGGCAAGATACAATCATTAAAAGATGTAACCCCCTTAGGTTCATCTTTTCTTATCTCATAAAATGAGATGGTCAACACTTAAATGAGAAATTTAATTTCTCAAATAATTCTCTTTATTTACCAAATAAATGGTAACTCATCACATTTCAATAATATAAACATATTTACATTATTATCACCTTAATAATCATATTATATGACATATCATAATAATCATGATAATTCTCATGTATAAATCAATATACATTTATTTATTAACATAATTATGTCTCAAATATATTTAACACAATTTGTCAATATATATCAATCATATTAGCATGAATTGTTAATCTCATAATAATATTGTATATCACAAATATCATACAATAATTCACATATCCACATATTGATATATTCTATTGATTCACAAAATCAATATATAGGTGTAATGACTCAACTACTCTAGACTTTTGGACCATTAATGAAACTATACATACAAATCCTTAATAAAGCTTACATTGCGAAAATACCATAATTTTATTAGGTAACTTGTAAAAAATAAGAGTTACTTACAAAAATATCAAGAAGGATATGGGATCTCATTGTCTTAAAAACAAAACATAATTTAAAATAAAGGAGTTACATAGAAAGTGCGGAAAAATACATGTAAAACCATAAAAAAGGTAAAACAAGACTACATCCTCGAAAATCGAACTCTCGACTCCTTGACTCCGTTCACCACCGATACACATTCTCCCAAGCATCCATGAATCTTACCGCCACTATAGCTATTTTCCTGCACATATAAACAAATAGGAATGAGCCTAATGCCCAGCAAGGAAAAATCTAACACATAGTTCATATACATAATTTCATAAGAAACATAAAGACATAACATAACACTTTATCATACACATACTATAATGACCATTATTACTTGGGGTCCCATAGACTAAACAAGTCATATGCCCATGAGATTAGTGGGGTCCTACTAGCTAAGTAGGTCATATGCCCATAATCTATTTGGGGTCTTGTTAGTCATATGGGTCATATGCCCAAGCCTACAAACATATATATCATAACACTTATCACAACATAAGAAACATAAGATAACATATAGAACATATACATATGCATTTCTATCCTATTTTCCTTACCAAAGTTACCGGGATAAGAGGACAGCGTTGAGACTTTTGGAACACTCCTAAAACCATGTATTAATAGTGTGGGTAGATTGAAGAAAAAGTAATGAAAAGAATGGAAGGAATGGTATGACTAAACCTTTGAGAAACATACTTACCAAAAACTTATGAGCAAGTTCTTAGATTTCCTAACCAAAATAAGAATGAGGTTAGAAGACTGAGTAGAAGACTATGAGAAAGAAAATAACATAAAACCAATGAACTAGAGTGTGGAAATACCTTGAAGACTTGTAGACCAATCTAAACCTCGAACCGAAATACTACAGAACCTTACTTCCCAAAGTGTTTGATAAGCTTATAATGATCAAGCTTATGATTCCCCAACCCAGGTGTTTACACTTTCACACTCACTTAGCACTTGCAGCCTCTGAACTTAGAGTAAAAGGTGAATAATGGCTGGGTACTAGGTCCTATTTATAGAGTTTAGGAATGAAAGGGTCTTAATTTTACTTGAATAAAAATAATAGCTTTTTAGGTGAAAATAATTTGAATAATCGTTCAGCAGAGGCTGAAGACTCGTTCAAAAAGGTGATGGACTTATCAAGAGGTTGAATGGCTGAATGGAAAACAAATTCAAAATGTTTCAAAATATGCTGAAGGAGGCGATATATCGCCCCTGTAGGTGATATATCGCCTGGGCCAGTATGCCCGAGGCTGTCGTGCATCGTCTCGTGTTTTCCGTATCTACGTGCTGCGATATATCGCCCCCTAAAGCTGCGATATATCGGCACACGCTGATTAATTAAACACGAAATTACACATTTTTAGCTAAGTTTGAATGGAGTAAACAGCCTTGACTAAGCCCTCAACGTATTCAAAGCTGCTGACTGACCTTATAACATTCAAACTTTTACCCTTATTAAATTTAATCCTCAAAATACTTAATCCTTAATCATCCATACATAACATGTGCTTAAAATCCTATTGGTCCTTATCTAAACCTTATAGTATAATAAATATTATCCTTAATATCAGTCATATAATCAAACCTTAGGTTAACATTAATATTCTTAAACTATAGGTTAAACTTAGAAAATCTACAAGTACTACTATGAGTGTCCAAATAATTCCCGGTCTGAACCAAAAATCCACAGTTACAAAGATAATGCTATAAATACTATAATACTACTATATAACTAGCTAAGTAAAGTTCTTGGACTCTACAATAGGCATTTCATATAAAACTCATAAAATTGTCATCTTAATAATTTATCATTATCTCATAATAAGACAATTCTATAACATACTAGCATATTACCCAATAATCTACTATATTGTTTACACATTAATCACATATAACAAAAACTCAAGATATTATATTATCTTCTAATATAACCACTAAAAAACAAAGAAGATTAGATTACAATGAACCTCATTTATAAAATTTTCTTCTTCTCGTTTCTATCACTATATGAAAACCATTAGATCTTCTAAGAAAACCAAAGAAGAACATTACCTTATCTTACCATCTTTGGATCCTCACAACATCTCTATGGTTTCTCCTTCCATTGAAAAGGAAACATAGGCTTTTGATTGTTAGAGAATATATATTATTGCTCAATGGAATTATGGAAAAACCAAATACAACTCTATGCAAAAAATACAATAGACAAGATAATATTGATTAAATAAGTATTACAACTCAATTGCTCAAAATACAAGTAAATAAAAAGATGTAGAAGAAGAAGATTACAAACTCAATACTATAACAATACAAGTAAATAAGAATAACAAAAGAATGAAAACACAAACTAACTCTTACACAACCAAAGTGTAGAGTAGTGTGGATCACCAACTTGAACAAGGTTCAAGACCTTTGTCCAAAAGCTTATTTCCCCCTATTCTCTAAGCACTAAGGGATCTCTCTAGGAAATAGCTCTCTGGAATGATCAAGCCTTTTGGTGTATTTTTCAGCCAAGTGTTTTGTGGATGAAAAATGGTGTGTCTTACAAGTGAGCATTAGGCTCCTATTTATAGAGTTTGAGATGCCCCTTTGAATTTCAAATTCCTCCAACCCTCATAGCTGTTACCAATGTTTAATTGGATGTTTTATGGAATTAAAATAGAGATTTGGGAGTTACTTAGCTGTTGGAAACGTTCAAAATTGGATAAAAACCGAAATTCAAAGAAGCTGTCAGCCAGTAGGGCCGCGGCGCCTGTTCCAGGCGCCGCGGCGCTCAGTCAATTTCAACAACAAATTTTTTCAGTTTTTCCAAAACGTTCCAATTTATTCCCACTTGATTTTGTAACTTCCATACACAATATGGGAGTTAAAATCACATCTCTATCAGCCATTTCTCATATGGCTTTATGAAATCTAATCTCAAATGTGTAACATATAATATACACATTATTGGGTAATATTTGGGAGTTACAAATTTGTAACTGATTTTGTAACTCCAAAATATGTTACATTTGGACACACACATGTGTCTAATTTTGTGACTCTCAATAATATGTTACAAGGTGTGACAAATCACATTTTGTCACATTATTTAATCTAATAATATATTATATGAAATAATATAACATTTGGCTCATGGGTGCTATGTGGTGCAGGTAAAGGAAAAGAAAAGCTCACCCAGCCTTGAGTGGAGAGCTTAGGTGGTGTTGTGTACATATGTGGCCGCTTGACCACCACGGCCAAGGAGTTCTCAGAGGAACTAGGGGGTTTACCCTATTTTTGCCGCTTAGGTCGGCGGGTTGTAAATTTAAACAGTAATGACCATTTTGAGTTGTAAATGTTTTGATGGGCCCATGAACAGTTTTATGTTTTAAATAAATATATCATTTCCTTTTGATTGGTTTTCCACCTTACCCTGTTAATGACACCTAGAAGCACGTTTTTAACCAAAAAACTCGGGTAGCGAGTTAAATTCACGGTTCATCGTTCACCGTAACTGTCCTGGGGTAACCGAGGCATTACAATAAGCCCCAAGAAACATAAAAGTATTGGGGTTTGCTATTTAAGCAACTATAAGCCCCAAAAACACATATATCATAACATAACATATTATAGCATAATCACAACATATAAGCATATAAAAACTATCCTATTTTCCTTACCAACACCAGGATATTTGAGAACAAATGCAGGACTTGGAACACTCCTAAAACAACAATAAGGATGATGAGTATTTCTAAGGAGTAAAGAATAAATGTGAAAACTAAACCTTCAGAAGAACTTACCAAGAAAGATCTTTAAGTTTCAAGAGCCTAATAAAAAACCAATATCAAAAGTTAGGATCTGAATAAAAAGACTAAAGAAAACTAAAGAGTTTTAAAGGATTGAACTTAAAGAATAAGAGTACCTTAATTGACCTTATGGATTGATCTAACTCCAATACTGAAATACACTAAACCTTACTTCCCAAGTGTTTGATACAACTTAAGAATGGCAAAGCTTTTTCCCAACCCAAGTGTTTATCACTTTATGGTAGTACTAGCACCTTGGAGTCTGATCACAGCTGAAAAGTGAGTGGAAGGGCTGGGTTGTAAGTCCTATTTATAGAGTTCTAGGAATAAATATCTTCTTTTTGGCTTTGAATAAAAATAATGAATATAATTGAAAATATTTGAATATTCGTCAGTCAAAGGCTTAGGACTCGGTCAAATCATTCAGAGGTAGGTCTAAGGAGTCAAAGCTTGTTTTAAAAAAATTAAAACAAAAAAAATAATAAATTAGGGCAATATATCGCCCCTATGTGGCGATATATCGGCTCTGCCCTAATCCCGAGCCTCCGTTCGTACGATCGTGCAACGTCAACGTGTTTTCTGTATCCTTTGTCAAGCGATATATCGGCTCCCAACTATGATATATCGGCATACGTGAATATTTTAAACACGTAATTACACTTTTTCAGCATAATTAAGGTTGGATAACTGCTTTGACTGAGTCAAACTATGACCTTAATCGTTTCTGGTGAAGACTAAAGCTTATATTTCCTTATTTTATCATTAAAATACTAATTTCTTAATAATCATGCTTATGACAAGTGTCATATTCCTATTGGCTCCATCTAAATCTTAGGTTATAATAAGAAATATATTTAAGACCAGCAATATTGATCAAACCTTATGTTATAATTAATATTCTTAAACTATCGGTTAAACTTATAAAATCCATAACTATTGCTAGGAGTTTCCAACTAAGTCCTGGTTTGAACCAAAATCCACGAAATCTAGAATACTACAACTACTACTAACTAGCTAACTAAGTAAAAATTCTGGGACTCTACAATTCTCCCCTACTACAAATAATTTCATCCCCAAAATTTACTTACCAAACAATTCCGGATACCGAGCTTGCATGTCCTCCTCCAACTCCCACGTTGCCTCCCGTTCAAAACTATTTCTCCATAGGAGTTTGGCTATCGGAATACTCTTAGACCGTAATTCTTTCATCCTTCTATCTAGGATGTTAACCGGCTGTTCCTCGTAACTTAAGTCTTTTTGGAGTGCTATCGTATCATACTTGAGGACGTGAGATGGGTCTGACACATATCTACGCATCATCGAGATGTGGAACACATTGTGACTATCTGCTAGCACTGGCGGTAGGGCTAATCTATATGCAATCGGTCCCACTTTGTCCAATATCTCAAAAGGACCTATAAACTGGGGACTAAGCTTGACTTTCTTCCCGAACCGCTTCACACCTTTCATAGGAGATATCCTTAAGAAGACTTGATCTCCGACTTTGAATTCCACATCACGCCGCTTGGCATCCGCATAACTTTTCTGACGACTTTGAGCAGCGAGCATACGATTTCTAATCAGCGCTACTGCATCCCGAGCTTCTCTAACAGCTTCGGGTCCAAGTAGTTGCCTTTCTCCTACCTTATCCCAATGTAACGACGATGGACACCTCCTTCCATAAAGTAGCTCGTAAGGTGCCATCCCGATCGTTGACTGGTAGCTATTGTAGGAGAATTCTATCACCGGCAAGTACTTACTCCATGATCCTCTGAAATCAAGTACACAAGCGCACAAGATATCTTCTAAAATCTATATGGTACGCTCGGACTAACTGTCTGTCTGAGGATAGAATGTTGTACTAAGACTTAACTTGGTGCCCATAGCTTGCTGCAAGCTTCTCCAAAATCTCGATGTAAACACCGATCCTTTATCAGACACTATTGTCTTAGGGATTCCATGCAGTCTTACTATCTATCGAACATAAATATCTGCGTATTGTTCTGCTGTATATGAAGTCTTGACAGGCAGAAAATGAGCTGACTTGGTTAATCTATCTATTACTACCCAAGCCGAGTCATGTTGCTTATTCGTTCGAGGCAAACCCATCACGAAATCCATGGCTATATCGTCCCATATCCATTTTGGAATGCTAAGTGGTTGCAATAAACCTGCAGGCCATTGATATTCTGCTTTCACTTGTTGGCATACTAGACATTTAGACACGTACTCCACTATATCTTTCTTCATTCCTGGCCACCAATACATTGCCTTAAGATCACGAGTCATCTTGGTCGACCCTGGGTGAACTGAGTATGGGGTATTGTGCGCTTCTTCTAAAATCCTCACCTTAATCCCTTGATCATTTGGCACATGTAACATCCCAAATTTCCTAATAGGGCTTAGTGCCTGGATTAGGGGGCCGAGAGGCAATAATTGAGTTATTATGTGAATTATATTATAATATAATCATGCTTGTATGTTAGGGATATTAAATATGTGTATGTGGGCCCGTTTCTTATAAGAAGGGTATATTAGTAATTTGACCCGTTTGGGGGTATAAATGTGAATATGTGCTTGTGTGATTGAGACCACATTATTATGTGGATATATTTGGGTTACTTGACGAGAGGCGATCCCGATGAGCAAGTTAGCAGAAAAGTCACAATGGGGTCTTAATACTCGGTTCGGGGTGAACTTAGGGGTATTCTAGTAATTTAGTACATTACCGGGAATTAGTGGGTAATGGAAATTTATTGGTAACCGTGTGAGAATATCGGAAGTAGCAGGAATTATAGGATGCAAATTGTGGATAGCAGGATTTAAAGCAAAGGACAAAATTGCCCTTGTGAATATTTGGGGTATAAGCTAAGGCAAGGGGGCAAAATGGTCATTCTCTCTTTAGGTGTAATGTAGAATAAGCTGGAAAATGTTTGAGAAGGCTAAGGAATTAAAGGAAAATAGCAGCAGCATTCCCTTTCTCTCTCTCACGTTCTCTTTATGCTTCATGGAGGTTTGAGTGGTTTTTGGAAAAATTGAAGAGCAAAGCTTGGAGAATTAAGGTGTTAGGCTTGGGGAAAATCAGAGGCTAGGTTCAGAAGTTTCATCTCAGCTAAGGTAAGATTCTGAACTGAGAGATATCATGTTAATTCAGTTGGTTTATTTAAGCTATGGTGTTGATGCATGTTAGATAGTTGGGAAATTGAGTTTTGAGGTTTTGATGAGTTTAATTTAGTATTTAGTGGGGTTTGATTGCTGGAAAGAGGTATATTGTTTTTGGGGATTTAATTGCAAGGTTGGGATGGAATCTAGTGAGTTTTGGCTGGGTTCAGTTGAAGAAAAACCCAGAAAATTCTGGGTTCGTGGTGATGAGCCGCGGCCTGCGAAGAAGATTTTGGAGCCAGTAGGGCTTGGATGCAGGGGCGGGCCGCGGCGCCTCAGAGGCGCGCCGCGGGGCGTGTTGGTTTCCAGGGAGGCCGAGCCTCTGGAATTAGAGGCGGGCCACGGCTCGGGTGTGAGGGGCCGCGACTCTTAAGGGGAATTTTGGCTTAAATGAGATTTTTAGATTGGGAACCTAACCATTTGGGCTCGGGATCGATTCTACTTCCTTGTTAAGTGGAATTCGATGTCCCGGAGGCTAAGAGTTGGTCTGGAAGTTGTTGTTTACCTATTATTGATGGGAACTTCCTTATTACGGTTGTGACTAGGTTTTCGCTAAGGGCTTGAATCGGGGATCGTACTTAGAGGGTCATCGCTAATAACCCGCATTCGGACCAAAGGTAAGAAAACTGCACCTGTTGTGTGAATGCTTGATTAGAGCTTAGTTAAGGTAATGAACATGATTATAATTATGTTGCGAATGTCTGATTAGGTATACTGTAACGTGCATAATTATGATTATGCTTATGACTGTTGAGTGAATGTATTATAATGCATTGTGTGACTATTTGATAAGTATGCTATATGAAACATGTGATTGTCTGTTATGACTATGAAGCTTAGTTTATAAACTAGGGTATCATTAGGATGTTAAGTGGGGATCAACTTATTAGTTGAGAATATGATGGGCTCTAGGAGATCCTTATTAGTTGAGAATCCCAAGGCTTCAACTTATAAGTTGGAGGCACGTGGTGGCTTGACTTATAAGTCAAGGGCTTAAGGAACTTAGTTTATAAGCTAAGATTGGCATAATGCATGTGGAGTGTAGGCCACCATGGCTGGGCCACCCTGGGAGTGCAACATGCACTTGACTGGCTCGGATGCCAACAACTTGATAGAAAGTGCGACATTCACTTGTGTGACTCTATAGTCTCCAATTGGGTTTAATGAATGCGCTGGATTCAGTTATTACTGTTTGATGGTTGTTTTATTCACTGAATTGTTGATTATGTTTTCTTGCTGAGTCTTCTGGCTCACAGGTGCTTTGTGGTGCAGGAAAAGGTAAGGAGAAGCTCAACCAGCCATGAGTCGGAGGGCATTAGCAGTGGTATGTACATATGCGGTCCGCTCGACCACCACGGCTGAGATGCTCAGAGGAACTAGGGTTAAACCCAGCTTTTGCCGCTTAGGACGACTTATTGTGTAATCTGAGTTTTGTAATACGCTTTCAAACTAACATTTTTGGGATCCCATGTAAAGAACTTATCTTTAACTTAATGGAAATGTTTATGAGATGATCAAAAGTTTTTATTACCCAAACCTTAGTGGCTTAATCACATGTTTGGTCCAAATGTCTTGTTAGTAAGTCCAGCACTGGTTTCAAAACACACCTGGTAACGGACCCTAATTATCAGGGCGTTACAGCACGCATACCCGATCCTTATATCTTAATAAGCCCTGACTTGATATTGAGAAATCTGTGGCCTTCCCTTCTCTAACTGCATCCAAATGCGTTACTAACGTGTCATCATGCACTTGCCTAATCCGTATATCTTCTAACAGACTTGACTGAATGGACAAGTTAGCCAGTTTACCAATGACTACTTCTATTCCAGCATTGATCAGCTCCTGCTGTAGTGGCTTTTCTATTCCAGCTAATGTTCCTAGACTTCCATAATTCTTCCTATTTAACCCATCAACAACTACGTTCGCCTTTCCTGGGTGGTATAAAATTTCGCAGTCATAATCCTTTACTAGTTCTAACCACCTGCGCTGCCTCATGTCAAGCTCCTTTTGCGTGAAGAAGTACTTTAGGCTTTTATGGTCTGTATAAATCTCACATTGTTCTCCATAAAGATAATGGCACCAGATTTTTACTGCAAAGACCACCACTGCCAACTCCATATCGTGTGTTGGATAGTGTTGCTCATACTCCTTCAATTGCCTTGAGGTGTAGGCTATCACCTTATCATTCTGCATCAGCACACAACCCAATCCTTGCTTCAACGCATCACAATAGACTACAAACTTGTCGTTGGGTACCGGTACACAAAGTACTGGTGCTGAGCATAGCTTATCCTTAAGCAACTGGAAGCTTTCTTCACACTTATCCGTCTAGTTGAACCGTTGCTGCTTCCGGGTCAGGTTGGTAAGTGGAGTGGCTATCTTAGAAAAACCCTCTACAAACCTCCGATAATAACCTGCTAATCCCAGAAAACTTCTTACTTCAACGCATTCTTTGGTCTTGGCCAATCCTTCACAACCTCTACTTTAGATGGGTCTACAACAATTCCGTCCTTGGATAATATGTGGCCGAGAAATGCTACTTGCGAAAGCCAAAATTTGCACTTCTTGAATTTGGCGTATAGTTGATGCTCCTTTAGTCGCAGCAAGATTAACCTTAAATGTTTCTCATGCTCGACTTTATCCCTTGAGTACACCAAGATATCGTCGATGAATACTTCAACGAATTTATCCAAGTAGTCCTTAAAGACCCTATTCATTAAATCCATAGACGCGGCTGAAGCTTTGGTAAGACCGAAAGACATAACAAAAAACTCATAATGCCCATAACGAGTTCTAAAAGCTGTCTTGGGAATGTCTTCTTCCCATACCTTGAGCTGATGATACCCGGACCGTAAGTCAATCTTTGAGAACACGGTCGCTCCTTGGAATTGATCAAACAAGTCGTCAATTTGGGGTAGCAGGTACTTGTTCTTAATCGTCACCTTATTCAGCTCGCGGTAATCTATGCACATCCGTATACTCCCGTCCTTCTTCTTCACAAATAGAACCGGTGCTCCCCATGGAGAATGGCTCGATCTAATGAAACCCAAGTCTAGGAGTTCTTGTAGCTACGTCTTTAACTCCTTGAGATCGGTAGGTACCATCCGATATGGTGCCTTGGAGATAGGCTGGGTGCTCGGTACTAGTTCGATTGTGAAGTCAATTTCTCGAGTCGGCAGCAATCCTGGCAAGTCGTCAGGAAATACCTCTGGAAATTCCTTTACAATGTGCACGTCTTCCACCTTTAGTGGTGTTTCCTTGAACACATTCGTGACGCTAGCTAAGAATGCGTGACATCCTTTTTCTATCATCTTCTGAGCTTTGAGTGATGAAATAAGCGGTGTGTGTAGTCCCAAAACCTTTCCCACAAAGCATAGTCTCTGGCCGTCAGAAGTTTCGAAAATTACTTTCTTGCGTTTGCAGTCGATGGTTGTGCCATGCTTTGTCAGCCAGTCCATTCCCAGTATCACATCGAAGTCTTTAATCTCCAGTTCTATCAGGTCTCCTTCTAATTCTATGTCCTCAATCCTGATTGGTACACCTCGTACTACCCGTGATGATAGGACGATTTCACCCGAAGGTAACTCTGTTTCAAACCTAGTTCTAAATCTTTCACAAGGTTTGTCTAATTTCTCTGTCATTCCTAACGAGATATACGGATGAGTGGCTCCCGAATCAAATAATACAGATTGTATATTATGGAGGATAGAAACCTGACCTGTAACTACTTTATTGCTAGCGTCAGCTTCTCCTTGGGTTAAGGCAAATACCCTGGTAGGAACCATCTTGTCGTCTCTTTTCCCCTCTGGCTTGAGCTGGGGACACTCTTTCTTCCGGTGACCTTCCTGACCACAGTTGTAGCATTCCTTAGTGTTTGCACGACACTCACCCGGATGTTTCTTTTGGCATTTAGCACATTGCGGGTATTCTACATAACCCGACCTATTGCCTCCATTGTTTGTCTGTGCCCTTTATCCTTGTCGGACTGCTTGTTGTCAGGATGCCTTCTTTTTTTACCATTACTATTGTTGGACTGCTGGTTGTTGTTGCTGTGGTTGTTCTGACCATTCAGAGGTTGATTTGACTATTTAGGCTCAGGCTTACTGGCATCCTCTTTACTAATATTCGCCTGAAGCCTTTCCACTTCTATTGTCGTTTCTATAACATCGGCATAAGTAGTATTTCCTGGGTTTGCTAGCTTAACCTCTAGCTCAATCTTTGGTCTAAGTCCTCTAACAAACTTGGCCACCCTCAGAAAATCAATTGGAACCATCTCTGGTGCAAACTTGGCTAATCGGTCGAACTGCCAAGCATATTCTGCTACCGCCAAGTTGCCCTGCTTTAGACTAGCGAACTCCTCAACCCTTAAAGCGATGACAGCTGAGTTGTAGTACTTTTTGTGTAACAGCTCCACAAATATGGTCCAAGTCATGGTGGCGAAATTGTGAGTCTGCTGTACTGGGTCTTACCATATTCTTGCATCCTTCTTGAGTAGAGACGAAACGCAGAGGTTTATGTAACGCCCTGGATAGCCAAGACCGTTACACTGTGTGTTTATAAAAGTGCTAGACTTGCTAATCAAGTCATTTAGTTAAAAACGTGTTACTAGAAATATAATGGAGCTAAGGTTAAAAGATTTTGGTCTTAAAAGTCACATTTCTCATAAAGAAACATTTCCTGTTTACACGGGATCCCAAAAATATTAAGATTAAAACCATTTACAAAATATTTACAATTTAAATACATCATTAGCCATACTAAGGCAAAATAGACAGTTCAGCGATCCCTGTCCTGATCCACTCCTCGGCCAAGGCGACCGAACATGTAACGACCCAAAATTACTAATAAGGCTTAAGGACCTTGATTAGTGTGCCGGGAGGGCATAATTGGAGGTTATGTGAATCAATAGTGTGAGAATGCATGTTTATGAGTATTGGGTGAGCATGCGGGCCCTGTTCGACTGGTAAGGGCTTAATCGTAATTTTGGCCCGTTAGGGCATAAACGTAATTGTGTGTGTGATAAATTGTTGAGACCACATTATTATGTGGATAGGTAGATATGCATATGTATGTGAAATATGTGAGGACCACATTATTATGTGGATAAATATGCAGCTGGTGACTTGGGGCGATCCTAGGGAGCTAGATAGCAGGAAAGTCACAATGGGGCTTAATGCTGGACTTTGGGCAAGTCAGGGGTACTTTAAGTATCGTGTGGTGATTTGGATTATCAGGTGATGAAAATAAATATATGGAGATATATTTAAGGTTAGAATGTTTAGGCGGGAGTACTGGGGAATTTTACTATTTTGCCCTCGGGAACGTTTCCGGTACCCCAAGCTTTGGGATTAGTCTAACAACTCAAGGATATACTTGGAAAGACTTAGAAAATACTAGATAGAAATGTAAACCGACCTTTCAGTCTTCTCTTCCTTCTCTCTCTTTCCTTTCCCTCTTAAGGAAGAAAAAACTCTAATTTTGTAAAAGGAAACCAACCAATTTCTGGGAATTGAAGGGATAAGCCAGAGGATTAGCTCAGGAACTAATCAAGGACTGGAGTAGAGCCAAGGTAAGCATTGATTTTTGCTCTGTGGTTGGGAACTTTAAGAAAAATGGCTGAGTTTTGAATATTTGTGGTTTTGGCATTTAGGGTGGAATTTGAGGCTGGAACTTTGAAGCTAGGACAGGGAAACTTGAGGAGAGGTGGTACTGAAGCTAAGGTAAGTTTCAATTTAAAGTTTAATGGTCGAATTCTGGAAATTCCATGGCTGGTTTTGAGTTTGTGGGTTTGAAATTTCAGAAGTTGGAATTGGGATTTTGGTGAGTCTTAGGCTGGATTTTTGGTTGGGTTGTGTTGTCTAAATCATTCTAATGTTGTTATTATTAATTGGTTTTGAGTTGGGGGCTTTGGGATGGTTTAAGGTGAGGTTTAGAGATTGAAAATGGTGGTTTTTTCTGGGTTCGAAGGGTCGGGCCGTGGCATGGTTCTTGGTGAGCCGCGGCCCTTCGAGGTTGTGACATGCTGAGGAAGGAGGGCGGGCCGCGGCATGGTCCAAGCAATGCCGCGGCCCTTACCTGTTTTTGTGCCCATGGAGGGTTCTGTCAGGGGCCATGCCGCGGCGCTTAAGGGATTTTGGGATTTTGAGAATTTAGGCATGGGAATTTAACCTAGGGTGCTCGGGGTTGAGTCTTTTACCATATTTGGTGAAGTTCAATGTTCCGAGGACTAGAACTTGGTTTAGAAGCTCATTTAAGATTGTTAATGGTATCCTTTATCTTGGTTGTGACTAGGTGGTAAGCTAGGGCTCGGGGATTGGATCGCGCTCAAGGAGCATCGCTTATAACTAGCTCGTTTGAAAGCCAAAGGTAAGAAAGCTGCACCTGAGTATGTGGTTAGGTTGGGACTAAGTGTTCCCTATGTTTGTATGCATTGTTATGTGAATGTGATTAACCATGTGGACACGATGGGACTAAGAGCTCCCAACATTTGTATATCATGTCGTGAGATGGTGTTATTATGCCATGGGACATGCGATTACCGGCCTAAGGGTGTCGGAATCAATATTTGCGCACTGGGGCGCGGCTCGGCCACTGGGAGCTGAGGCAGCTTATTTGTCACTGAGCTCGGTTAAGCTGGCCAGAGTCAGTGAGTATTACACTGGGGGCGGCCCTAATGAGCCGAAGACAGTGTGTTAAATAGAGGGTGCGACTAAGGGCGCCAACCCTGAATGTTATTTGATGGATATGATAACTTACTGATTATACATGTGAATATTGTGTTATGGATATAGTTGGTTGACTGTCTGGATGACAACTGTTATCACTATTTGGATGAATGTTATGAAATATTGAATTCTTGGTTGAGCTTTGTGAAATATTTGATAAGTGTTGCTGATCTTGCTATGTTATTATGCTTTCTTGCTGGGCCTTGGCTCACGGGTGCTACGTGGTGCAGGTAAAGGCAAGGGTAGGCTGAATCGACCATGAGTTGGAGAGCTCTGGGGGCGAGGTGTACATCGTCAGCTGCTTGGCCGCCACGGTCGAGAAATTGTACAGGAACGAAAACCTAAAATGTATATTTTGCCATTAGAGTGGCTTGAACTATTTGTAATTTCTAGAATTTATTGTAACTAAGACATCTAAACCCTATTTTGAGTCTCCAAGTATTAAACTGTCATTTTTAATGAAAATAGCCTGTTTGTGACCAAAATCTTTTTTATTCCTACTCTGATAATGGTATAGAATCTACACTTTGTCTGAATGACTTGTTTAGCAAGTCTTGCACTATTTTAAACACACAGTGTAACGGTCTTGGTTATCCAGGGCGTTACAGAACAGCTGGCTATATACATTCAGCCCCGCAGCTCTCCATCTCAGGACTGGTCTGACTTGCCTTTGCCTTTACCTGCACCACGTAGCACCCGTGAGCCAAGGCCCAGCAAGAAAACATAACAATAGAGCATAAGCAATCACCAGCCAATTCAATATCTCATATTGCATAAACATGTTCACAACCACATAAACATACAGAATAGCCAAGTATTCAGCATACTAAATATATCAACTCACATCATATATCAATTTACAAATGATAACTAGGGTTAGCGCCCTCAGGCCGCACCCTCCGTTATCCCACTGACTCCGGCCCGCTTAAACCGAGCTCAGTGAATATTAAGCTGTCCTCGGCTACCAATGGCCAAGCCGCGCCCTGTGCGCAAATATTGTGTACGGCACCCTTAGGCCGCTATCACATGTCCCATGGCATAATACCATCATTGACATTATACAAATATCGGGAGCTCTTAGTCCCATCACATCACAAACATATAACCGGGTGCAGTTTTCTTACCTTTGGATTTGCTAGCTTTGTTCACTTGACTCCTTGAGCACGATCCCTCTTGATCCCTAGCGCTCACCTAATCACAACCATAGATCAAAGTCATCACCAAACCTCAAGTCCAAAACCTAACCTCGGGACCAATCCCGAGCCCTCGGGAAGGTCTAACTCCACCAAACGGGGTGGTGGAATCGAACCCCGAACCCTTGGTCAAAAACCCTTGTAAATAACCCTAAAATCCCTTTCTGGAAACAGGGTAGCGCTACAGCGCTCTAAGGAGGGCGCTACAGTGCTACAAGCAGAACCAAAATCCCCATGAAAGCATGGCCTAGCGCTACAGTGCCCAAAGGCTAGCGCTGTAGCGCTAGTCACAGACAGCCAACATCACATTTCCCTTCCTGCGATTTCCCCGAGCCCAACTTAACCAAAACTTCTCCAAACCTTCACCAAACTCAAAATCAAGCTCACTAACATGTCTAACTCATCCCAAGCATCATAACCACATAAAATCTGATCACATGCACCTCTAATCCCAAAATTCACCATAGTCACTTCTAGACTTCAAAACTCAGCAGAACACAGCCAAAACTTCAAAGTTAAGAGTTCAGAATTTATACCTTTGATGGAAATTCGACCTTAAGTTGCCTCTAGACCTCCTTAGCTTTCTCTTCCTCAATCTTTGGCTCCAACTTCCCTAGAATTCCCCATCAATTCAGCTTAGATACCTTAGTTAAAAATCAAAACCATAACTGAAGAAACTTCAAGGTCTTACCTCAAGCAAATGGTCTATCCTTGCTAAACCCTTGCCAAATCTTCAAGCTTAGCTCAAAATCCTTGTTGCTCAGCCTAAGATAGCTCCCCTCTAAGTTTTTCTCCAAGAAAACACAAAGAAATGGTGAAGGAGATCACCAACCGACCCTTAGAAAAACAGCTCTATTTTCCTCCCTTTCTCTTTTCTTTCTTTTCCTTCTTTTCTTTCTTTCCTCAAACTTCTATAGTATTCTACCACTTCCACTAACATAAAGCCTCAGTAATACCTATCTCTAAAAATCCAAATGACCTTAATGCCCTCCCTTTTAGATCTAAATCCTTTAATCCACTTAGGGCATTTTAGTCATTTTACCCGCTAATTCCTCGAGTGTCTCTAATATTTCCCGCTTACTTCCCAATACCTAATTAATCACCAATTATATTCCTTGATGTCAAAATAGACTCCAATATACTCACTAAATTCTCATTTATACCCCCAGGCTCACCCCGAGCCGGGTATAAATCCCCGCCAAGACTTTTTCGCTAATCTGCTCACTAGGATCGTCTCGAGTCACAGATCACAGATATATCCACATAATAATGTGGTCTCAACAATTATCGCATATATATATAGTTATGCCTGCAACGGACCAAAATTACGATTATTCCATTCTAACCTAATCAGGGCCTACATGCATACTAATACACATAGTCATGCATCTCAAGTATTCAAATAATCATATAACATGCTTTAAATCATTAAATCACATAAATTCCAATTATGCCCTCCCGGCACACTAATCAAGGCCCTTAAGCCTTATTAGTAAATTTGGGTTGTTATAGTTTATGTGTGATAGGATCGGCTCTACATTCCTAAACCATTCTTCTGCCTCGAAGGGGTCAGTTTTCCCTTCAAAGTTTGGAGCGTGCTGCTTACGAAACCGCTCATAAATTGGCTCCATGTACTGAGTTGGGTATGGCGCATAGTTCGCCATTGGCCATCCCCCATAAGGACCTACTTGATGGGGTGCTTGAGCCATATGTTGAGGCTATTGTTGCAGTTGAGGCTGAGCCTGTTGTCGCTGTTGTTGCAGTAAATCCTCAAATTGCTGCCATAGCCTAGCAATTTCTGCAGTGTTGTCGACCGGCAGCGGTGGCGCACCTTCATTAATAGCAGCATTGGTTGCACACCTTCCCCTTCTTCGAACTGGAGGGGCTTCATTCGTCTCAGGAGCGACGTTGGAGGCATTGTTGCGAGCAGATATTCTGAGCAACATCTTCAGCAGAGTTCTAACAGTCGAGAAAAACATGTTAGAACTTACCTTAATAGGCTCAAAGGCAAAACTTAATCTAAGCAAACATAACTCAGACCTATTAATTATGACTTTTTATGAAAAGAATTGTATAAGCCTTCTTTATAATTAGGGTGTGTTTCTAAACTTAGAAAAATAAGCCATCTTTATTATTTTCTAAGTATGTTTCTAATTATCCTATATGTCTTAATTCTCAGGCTCGAAACTCATCGTTGTTCCAAAGTTAACCATACTGATGGAGGGGTGGGATCAGTAAAATCGTTCCCACTACTATGGCCCCCTAACTCTCAATATAGAACCCTGGTTCATTGATTTGTATCCACCCTCATCGAACTTAGTCATCATTTATTAAATTTATTATTTATTATGATTGCAAAATAAAATCAAACACATACATGTCATCAAAATAACAATAATATTAATTTGGAAAAACAATTTTCACTAAGTAAAATCATGAAGGCAAAATAATAAATAAAATAAATAAATAAACTAATCTATTCGAAAAATCAGGATCTTCTACATCAGATCCTTCATCTAACATGTCATCATCTATCTCTTCATAATCATCATTTTCGTGAGCCTAAAAAATTCCTCGGGGAAGATTCGTAAAGATTCTATTCTTTTGTTCTTGTGTGAATTGGAATTCCATCTTAGAGGTAAAACTAATTATGAGAAAATAATATCTCATAGCCGGTGGTATTTCATCTTCAACATCTATTGTCTCCCATATTTCTTCCAAAGCAGCAAGTACAAAAGGAAAATCTCTAAAAAACCTATTACTAAAATATATTGCTCCGTAGCTCTCATCATTATTTGCTTAGTTGTTTGGAGATGAACTATTTGATTATGGAATAAAAGAAATCTCCAAGTGATTCTCTCCAATATTCCTATTGTATTTCTTGGTTCTCTAATCCTTTTTAAGGCCTTAACATAAATACTTAAATTGGCAGTTAGATTCGGAGCTTGAGCGTGTGTATCAAGGAGAATTTCATGTAAATGGACTATTGCTCTGATACCAACTGTAATGACCCAATTATTCTAAGACTTTAGACTATTAAACCTACTAAACATAACCACTACTTTGAAGAGAACATACATGAGAAAAATTAATAACTTTATTGGAAAACTTTAAAATAATATTTGTAATACATAAATGAGCTCATTATTTTAAAATAAAACATATCTTTAAATGAATCTGTTTACAAAGCTAAATGCGAAAAAATACATAAAAACGTAATTTAAAGAGACTAAAAAAAATGACGTTGTCCTCGAACCGACACGCAGCCCATCCACTCCATTCACCTCAACACACACACAAAGTTTCCAAGAATCCTTCCGCCTTTGTATCTATTTTCCTGCATCAAACTAAAAAAATAAAGGAGTGAGCCTAATGCCCAGCAAGAAAAATCTACCAACATATATAACATTAAACATAAACATAAGATCATAACAAAACATACACTATAAAACATATATCTTAACTATAACCCATGTACACGGTAAACATTGGGGTTTACTAGCTAAGCAACTATAAGCCTCAAAATGCATTGAGGTTTGCTAGCTAAGCAACTATAAGCCCCAAGAAACATAAAAGTATTGGGGTTTTCTATTTAAGAAACTATAAACCCCAAAAATATATATATCATAACATAACATATTATAGCATAATCACAACATATAAGCATATAAAAACTATCCTATTTTCCTTACTAACACCGGGATATTTGAGAACAAATGCGGGACTTGGAACACTCCTAAAACAACAATAAGGATGGTGAGTATTTCTAAAGAGTAAAGAATAAATGTGGAAACTAAACCTTCAGAAGAACTTACCAAGAAAGATCTTTAAGTTTCAAGAGCCTAATCAAAAACCAATATCAAAAGTTAGGATGTAAATAAAAGAACTAAAGAAAACTAAAGAGTTTTAAAGGAATGAACTTAAAGAATAAGAGTACCTTAATTGACCTTATGGATTGGTCTAACTCCAATATCGAAATACACTAAACCTCACTTCCCAAGTGTTTGATAAAGCTTAAGAATGGCAAAGCTTTTTCCCAACCCAAGTGTTTATCACTCTATGGTAGTACTAGCACCTTGGAGTCTGATCACAATTGAAGAGTGAGTGGAAGGGCTGGGTTCTAAGTCCTATTTATAGAGTTCTAGGAATAAATATCTTCTTTTTGGCTTTGAATAAAAATAATGAATATAATTGCAAATATTTGAATATTCGTCAATCAAAGGCTTAGGACTCGGTCAAATCATTCAGAGGTAGGTCTAAGGAGTCAAAGCTTGTTTTAAAAAAAAACAAAAAAAAATTGAGGCAATATATCGCCCCTATGTGGCGATATATCAGTTCTGCCCTAATCTCGAGCCTCCGTTCGTACGATCGTGCAATGTCAACATGTTTTCCGTATCCTTCGTCAGGCGATATATCAACTCCCAGCTGCGATATATCAGCATACGTGAATATTTTAAACACGTAATTACACTTTTTCAGCATAATTAAGGTTGGATAACTGCTTTGACTGAGTCAAACTACGACCCTAACAGTTTCTGGTGAAGACTAAAGCTTATATTTCCTTATTTTATCATTAAAATACTAATTCCTCAATAATCATGCTTATGACAAGTGTCATATTCCTATTGGCTCCATCTAAACCTTAGGTTATAATAAGAAATATATTTAAGACCAACAATATTAATCAAACCTTATGTTATAATTAATATTCTTAAACTACAGGTTAAACTTATAACATCCATAACTATTGCTAGGAGTTTCCAATAAGTCCCGGTTTGAACCAAAATCCACGAAATCTAGAATACTACAACTACTACTAACTAGCTAACTAAGTAAACATTCTGGGACTCTACAGATGCAGCCATAGATTGAGACTAGTTCCTCAGGGGTGGCAGGTCAGCTTTCTAGTTCTGATTTTGTATTGTGCTGACTAGTTTTGATGTCATGTTGTTCTTTGTTTGTTGCATCTAGAGAGGCATAGATTTGATATGCAGATTGCATGATTATGTTGTGGTGAGTTAGGTTATTATGGAGAGATGACTCATCAATGGTTTTGATAAGGTTGGTTATGTTGGATTACTTATACATGATCTTTATTTATTTTCATGTATACCTAATATTAAATAAATTAATACGAGATAGCCTAAAACATGTTTCTAAAATTGAATTCAAAGAAAAACAATGAATAGAATACTTAAAGTATACGCAGCGGAATTAAAGAGTCCTTCCTTCAGTTTCTCTAACTCTTGAATTCTTTAAGTCGCAGAGTATTATCAAGAAACTAAACTGATCTTCTATTTTCTTCACAGTCTTCCAATGTATCCTTAGAATCACCTAGACTAGTGTGGGAAATTCTCAACACATGAGATAGATACATAGAATAAGAAGAGAAAATAATCAAAGAGGCTTAGAAAAAGACTTGTGTTTAGAGAGAATCTGAAACTATCAGAAAACCAGTGATTAAACTTATCTTTCATCTCAGAAATCTGAACTTGTGACTTCTCTCTAAGCACACCTTTTATAGACTCAATTAGGCCATTTAATTTAATTAAAAAATCAATGAAATAATAGCCAATTTGAAGCCCTAGGTCAAAATTATCATGGGCTATAGGCCCGTGAAATTTCCCATTTGATTATAAGCCCATTGGACTTAAAATCAAGGCCTGTATTATTTTCTATTGATTTAATTAATTAAATAATTATTTAAATCTTTTATCAAATTAATTATTTATAATTTGAACCTTTGATTTAAATTTATTTATTAATTTAGATACCAATTTATCTTAATTAATAAATCTACCATAATTTTTCTTTTCTTCTCAAAATTACACAACTCTGTGAAACTATCCAAAATTGACATGGTCAACTTTGATAATTCTAATTGATAATTAAATCAATTAATTGAGACTATCTAGATGATTTTATCCAAGGTAGAATGGGGACCATGGGCCTATGAAATCAATCTCCAATAAGTTATCATAAATCTAACAAATAAATTTACTAACTTATTAATTCCTTGTGACTCCACTATAGACTCGGAATTGCACTCTTGAATTGATAGAACGTTCTATAAAAAATATAGATACGCTATTAATTATCCATTGTTACAACCATAATTGTCACTCAATCCTCTATAAACGGTCTACAATGAGATATGACTAAAATACCGTTTTACCCCTCGTTGTATTTTATCCTTAAAACACTTAGTTCCTTGTAAATGATATTTTAGTAAACTAATTTAATTACTGAAATGAGATCTCTATCATTTAACACATTGAACCAAACTAAAAAGGAACCATCGTTTCACTTCTTCATCAGAAGTTATAGATGTTCATATCTATGATTAACACTCCCACTCAATTATACTACCGAGTTCCCAAGATGTACGTATGGGCTAATCCATAGGGTAAGCTAGTAACGTACAAGTCAAAGAACTCAAATAATACAATCAGTTAGAATACTAACTACTCAGAATTGAGATTGAATTGACCTATGGTCAACTATATGATATGACTAGAATAGATAATAACGGTATGTTTACTTATCTTATCAACTGTCAATATCGGTCCAGTCCGATGTAACAAATACATCCGATCTTATCTACTTTGCTAATGTTCTGGAAAGAACATAACACTGTAATGTGTAAGTAGATCATATCGTAGATTGACGAGTCAGTGTAAATCCTGTGCACTGACTAATCTTATGACTAACTTATTTTGAACATATAATCATATTTATATTCCATTGTGATTACGTCACTATAAATAAGATTAGCTATATGCTCGGGATTTAATAGAAGTTTATATTAAACAAATAATCATGAAAATAAAACATGTGAGCAAAGTGATTAACCAAGTCAAAAAATGATTTCTATTCTTTTATTGATAATAAAATGAGATTACAAAGAATTTGGGTTTTAATTAGGGCATAAAACCCCAACAGGTTATCACTGACTTCAGGATGATCCTGGACATGGATTGGTTAACCAAGTGTGAGGCAATGTTAGATTGAAAGGAAAGGATAGCAACTCTTGGGTTTGAGAGTGGGAAGCCTGGTGGTAGTTGGCACTGTGCATGGATTTTTGTATGCTTATGACATATGTCTTCAGAGCTAGAGATCTATTGCAGGAGGATGCATAGAACTCTTAGCTAGTGTGGTGGATACCACTTAGGTTGTGCCAGTGGGATTAGGATAGACTGGATTAGTCTATGAGTTTCTGGATGGATTTCCAAGGGATGTGTCGGGATTACCTTTATATAAAAAGATAGAATGGTGATTGGATTGGTGTCAGGGATGGAATCAGGTTTAGGGCACTGTATTGAATGACTTCAGCAAGGTTGTAAGACCTAAAAGCTCAGTTATTGGATAAGGTGGTATTCTTCAAGGTAGATCTTTGATCTGGTTAATACCATCTAGAGATCAGGGAGAAGGATAAACAAAAGACTATTTTTGTATTAGATAAGAGCACTGGGAGTGCTGGATGATGTTTTGAGAATTTGGTTAATGCCAAGTTGTTTTTATAAATCAAATGAACAGAGTATTCAAGAATTATTTGAATTGGATTTGTGAACGTCTTGATCGACGGTATTATAGTTGTTATCCCCAAAAATGGAGATTAATGACGTGACAATAGAGGTGACAAATAGCAGTACATGGTCTGTAAAAGACACATTAAATAGTCAATAAATACATTGACTCCTCAGAGTTGTGATAGAGTGACCCGGTAGACTGACAAAGAATTGGGACTGCTTGAAAGATGTCATAACTAAGCCAAGTGCACCTTGGTCCGAGGAAAGCTAAAGAGAGTGCATCCTAGGAGGCTAAGGAGAATGCATCCTAGGAAAGCTAAGGAGAGTGCATCCTAGGAGGCTAAGGAGAATACGTTCTAGGAGAGTGCATCCGAGGAGAACTCAAGAGAGTGGTTCTAGGAGACCCCAAGGATGTGGTCCTAGGAGACCCCAAGAGAGTGATCCTAGGAGACCCCAAGGATGAGGTCCGAGGAGGAGAGCCCAAGAGACCTTGGTCCGAGGAGAACTCAAGAGAGTGGACCTAGAAGACCCCAAGGATGAGGAGAGAAGTGCATGTCCTACCACCATGCACGTCCGACCAACAAGTGTATGTCCTACCACCATGCACATGTCCGACCAGCACTTGCATGAGTGGTCAGTAGGAGAGGTGGATCAACTAGCTAGAGGAGGACTAAGTCAAGATTCCCAGAAACAGCTTCAACAAGATACGCGGGAATCTCTCATTTTTCCCACAAATGGGGGGTTTGGTTACATTTTGAATGTTTTTTGTAATTTAAATGTAATAAATATAATAAAATATCCCGATTCTAGGGGATATCAGATGTATGACCCTAAGCCTATAAATAGAGGGCTTATGGGATTAGAAGGGTCTTCTTCTGCTTCTTCTTTCTAGAGAGAGAAAATTTGGGTCTGAGTATTCTAGAGAGAGAAAGTGCTGGTATTTGAAAGGATTCTTGTATTTTTGCAATCTGTACTGAAGAAACTCAGTTGGCTCAGTCCATCTGATCTTGAGTACAGATATATAATCATAACTCTAAGTGGATTAGGCTATTACCGACTGATCGGGGCTGAACCACTATAAAAATCTTGTGTGTTATTTACTTTTCTTGTTTGAACTGTCTGTGTTATTTAAATTCTCTTGAAGGTTTTTCGTATTTGACGTCCTCACATCGTTGGCTAAAAACACAGTCAACAATAGTATACTCTCAGTTGGAGATTTGCCAAGGTCAAGGAACGCCTTAGGGGCAGGAGTTTCCTTGGACGGGCAGGATACTATATGTGCTTTGGGAAAGAGTTCTGAGTCTTTTTACATATCAGAATTAGTTTGCAGGTTGTTAAGACACCTCAGTGACATGGAAAAAAAATGATTGCCTATGCAATATGTTGGTTAAAGGATCTGACCAGAACTAGAGTAGAGTTTCTAGTGGGCCAGATGGCCAGCTTTATGTTTGAGATTATCATTTCAGAAACGATCAAAAGGAAAGCAATTAAGTGAACCACAAATGGGAATAATTGAGAGGAATGCCTTAGTTGGATTAGCTAAGGATTTTGCAGTGTCAAGTATGAGTTTATTGAGGTATAGAGATTGGATTTGGAATCCGATGGACACAGGGATTAAATGGGAGATTCTGGATGAATCTCATACTACTCTCTTATTCTTTTCATCCAGGCGTCAGGAAAATGTATAGAGTTTGAAAGCTTTATATTGATTTCCTGGGATAGAGAGGGACATAAAGGTATATGTGGCAAAGTTCTTAACCTGTTAGCAGGTCAAGATAGAGTATCAGAAACAAGTAAGGCTATTGTAGCCTTTGAGTATTTCATAGTGGAAATAAGGAAACACCGCGATAGGTTTCGCAGTGGGGCTGCCCAGGATAGTGGGCCAGCGTGACTTGGTTTGGATTATTATGGACCAGTATATTAAGCCAGCTCATTTTTATTAGTAAGGACAAGTAATACAGTGATCAGTATCCAGATTTTGTGTGAGAGAGGTAGTGCGCCTTCATGAAACTCAAGGTCTATCTTATCAGATGAAGACTCTATTATTACTTCTAGGTCTTGGAAGGGTTAAGGAAGGTGATGAATATATAGTTGGAATGTAGTACAGTTCATTATCCTCAGACTGATGGTAAATCAGAGAGAGAGAGAGAGAGTTATCTAGTATTGGAAGGGCACTCTATGAGATGAAGTATGATAGAGAATGCATATCACCCATTCATTGGAATGAGATGGGTGAGATGATGATTTTGGATCCGGAGGTAGTTCAAGGGACCATTGTGGTTATTGAAAAGGTTAGAGCTTGGATGCTCGCTTCTCAGAATAAATGGCAAAGTTTTATTGAATTGAAAAGCATGAACATGGAATTCTAAGTAGAAGATTGTATCTTCCTTAAAAGTATCACCATGGAAAGGGGTGAGGAGATAAGGGCAAGTTGAGCCCTAGATTGATATGACCGTGTCAATCCTGGATAGGACCGGTCAAGTTGCCTTTGGATTGGCCTTATATTTGACACTGTCAATAGTATATAGTGTATTTTGTATTTCCATGTTGATGACATTGGTTAGATGAGACTCATGAATTGAGTTATGAGAATCTGAAGATTGAGTCTAAGTTATCCTGTAAGGAATAGCCAGTTCAGATATGAGACAGAAGGAATAAGGCTATGAGGAACAAAGTTATACCTTGAGTCAAGGTAATGTTACAGAGACAGTGAGGTCGAGGGAACGACCTAGGAAACTGGAATCAGATGTGCGAAATTCTTATTCTGGGCAGTTCAGATAAATTTCGAGGACGAAATTTATGTAAGGAAGGGATAGTTGTAATGCCCCAAAATCCCTAATAAGGTTTAGGACCTTGATTAGGAGACCGAGAGGGCCATAATTAATTTATTATGTTATTAAATGATTATATGCATGTTTATGTGTATTAAATATGCATGTGAACCCATTTATGATTAATTAGGTGATTTTCATATTTTGGCCATTTCAGGCATATTTGACATATATGTTGCATGTGTGTGTGGTGCTTCATTATTATTTGGTTATGCTAGGGTCACCCAACACAAGAAGATCCTAGGAGGTAAGCTAATGGGAAAGTCACAACGGGATTTATACTTGACTCGGAGTGAGTGGGTATTTAGCACATTACCGGGATATTGGGTAATGGGAATAAATATTTGATGATAAATTGGGAGTTAGTAAGATCAGGGGAAATTCAGGAAGTTTTGACTATTTTACCCCCGGGGGCGTTTTCGGGACCCCGAGCATTAGGATTTGTTTGAGGCTACTTAAGCTTTAAGTAACCTATTAGAATCATAAAAGAACGTTCAGAACGTTCTCTCTTGCTAAAAGTTCCATTTTGACACCCGATCGCATTTTCAAAGAAAACTTGAGTTCTAGGACTCGGATTCAAGTGAGGATCGAGGCATAAGGATTCTAGGGGAAATTATAAGCTTATTAGCTGGAGGATTTAGCAAGAAACAACATAATCAGAGGTAATTTAAGTTTTAAATTCTAAGTTTTTAAAGTTTTTAAGCTTGGATTGGATTTTATGTTTTGATGAGTTTTTGGATGAATTAAAGCTTGGGTTATATTGATTTTGGGAGATTAGGATGTTTGAGAACTTTAATTTTGAGATTTGGATAGGTTGGGGTAAAATTTGGAGCTTTGAAGCTCAAAGAACTCGAAGAACACGAAGCTGGGAACCCAGAATTATGGGTTGGGCGCTGTAGCGCTAGGGTAGCAGCGCTACAGTGCTAGGTGCTCTGATTTTTGGGGATTTTTGGTCTGTTTGTAGCGCTGTAGCGCCCAAAGGTAGCGTTGTAGCGCTACACAATCTTCAAAATGTGGGTTTTTGGCACTTTTTGGGGTTTTTACTCAAGGGCTCGGGGGATGATTCCACCACCTTGGTTGGTGAGATTGGAGGTCCCGAGAGCGTGGGATTGGTCCCAGGATTGGGTTTTAGAACTTGAACTCATTGAATCACCATTTATGTTATGACTAGGTTATCGCTAGGGGCTTGGAATCAGGATCGTGCTTGTGGCTCGTTTAATTGGTAACCCTTGCTTGGACCAGAGGTAAGAAAATTGCACCCAATATGTGCTGCATGAGAAATATGTGATTAGGGCATGCCATGAATGTTGAATATGAGATTGATCAGATCTTGAGTCTCTGTGTTAGTGCATGATCCTAATTATGCTAGCAATTTTTAAGTAAGCATGTTGAATGCCCTACATTTGGATATTTGACATATGATATATGCCTAGTTGCATTGCTTACTTGTGCGTGGCACTGACCCATGAGTTAGAAATCGAAAATGGTGTCGGTATTAACTATGTAGCTGTGACTCACTAGTCAAGTTTGGCCGTAGCACTGTGCACTGGTAGTATGGTATTGGCTTAAGAGTCAAGAACGGTTTTAGCGTGTTTAACGCAAGCCAAAAATATTAGATCTAATTGACTTCTGCATTGAATGACTCATCATGAGCATTAATGCCGGACCGGCCTCAAGTTCGATGAAAACTAAAAGTGCTTGTCTAGCCTATGGCTAGTCACTTAGAGCCAGGGATAGAAGGCCCAGGTGACTGCATCGTCACATGGCTATGGGTGTTGAGCTCCGTAGTGACTCACTCATCTGTTTAAGCTAGTGACTTACTCATCAATCACTCATCTGTTTAAGCTAGTGACTTACTCATCAATCACTCATCTGTTTAAGCTAGTGACTTACTCATCAGTCATTCATCTGGTTTACGTAGTGACTTACTCATCAGTCACTCATCTGTTTAAGTTAGTGACTTACTCATCAGTCACTCATGTGGTTTACATAGTGACTTACTCATCAGTCACTCATCTGTTTAAGCTAGTGACTTACTCATTTGTTTAAGCTAGTGACTTACTCATCAATCACTCATCTGGTTTACGTAGTGACTCACTCACCAGTCACCATCTGATTAGAGTTGTACGCTCCATTATGGTTAACAGAACCTCAAGTGTTAAATCACTCATCTGATTAGGGCTACACGCCCCATTATGGTTAATAGAACCTCAAGTGTTAAATCACTCATCTGATTAGAGCTATACGCTCCATTATGGTTAACAAAACCTCAAGTGTTAAATCACTCATCTGATTAGGCTATATGCCCCATCATGGTTAACAGAACCTCAAAGTGTTAAATCACTCATCTGAATAAGATTGACTTGATAGTCATCCGTTTAGGAGGGCATGGCTCACAACCATGATTATCTTAACTTATTTGCATGCATGAATAGGGCTATCATTGCTAGGCATGCTTGATATGATTTTGTAATATGTTATTATTGTTCATGAGCATATTGAGTTTTCTTGTTGGGCTTCGGCTCACGAGTGCTATGTGGTGCAGGTAAAGGCAAAAGAAAGTTGGACCATCCTTGAGTTGGAGAGCTTAGGTGATGATGTGTTCATATGCGGCTACTCGACCACCACGGTCGAGGGTTGAAAGAGGAACTAGGGTTAAACCCTATTTTGCCGCTTAGGTCGACTGGTTGTAAATATTTTATTGTAATTAACCTTTAAATTATATTTTTGGGATCCCAATGTATACAGTAAATGTTTTAGTGAAACGTTATATCTTAACCAAAATTTTTAATCCTAAACCGCTAATCATACTTAGTTACATGATTATTGCCAAATTACTTGATTAGCGAGTTTAGCACTATTAAAAATGCACACCGTAATGGTCCCTGGAGTTTAGGGCATTACAAGTCATGTACTAAATTACTAAATTACCCCTAGGCTCGCCGTGAGCCTGATATTTGACCCCATTATGACGAAACCACTAATTTGCTTCCTAGGATCGTCTCATGCCGAATAATCCAAATATATCCACATAATAATGTGGTCTCACTCATATATCACATACATGCACATAAATATACAGATATGCAATTATCATCATATATTCCATATAATAATGCATTTAATCACATAATTACATAATAAATCAATTATGGCCCTCCTGACCCCCTAATCCAAGCATTAAGCCACATTAGGGAATTTGAGACATTACATTGGGTGCAGTTTTCTTACCTAAAGTTTGAGCGTAAAATAAATAAAGAACAACCCTGAGAATGATCTTGTCCTTAGGCCCTTAGCGGTCACCTAATCATAACCAAATACGAAATCCCATCAATAAAATGAGTAATAAATGGTTCATGGACTAAAACCCAGCTCCCGGGACCTCAAATCCTACTAAAACGGTTAGTAGATTCGATCTCGAGCTTAGAGAATCGAAAACCCGTGCTTAAAACTTGTTAAAACCCAACTTGGCACAAAGAAGACAGGCGGGCCACGACCTGCCCCCAAAGGCCGTGGCGCGCCCCCAAGACAGAGAGCCCCTGTCTGGGTGCCAGGGATGGGCCGCGACTTGACCCTGAGGGTCACGACGCGCCTACCAGACAGAGCCCAGGGGAGGCTCTGGGGTTCATTCAAGTCGCGACTTGCATGAACTCGGTCGCGACTTGACCCCACGAACCAGCTCCCCTGCATTTTCCTCAATTCTAACTCAGCCAAATCTTCCACCAAATAATCCAAATATCACAACCAAACATTTATACAACATTATCACTAGTTTAACAACAAAACCCAAGCTTTGTAACATTCAAAAACACCTCCAAACACCCAAACCTAAGATCAAATATCAAGCTTATAAATAGCCTTAAAAACAGAGTATAACTCAAAATTAAAGCTTAGAGTCCTTACCTCAATCCATGAATTAACACCTTCAGTTATTGATCACGATCCTAAACCCTCAATTCTCAAATCCTTAAGCTTCAATTCTCTAGCTTGCTTCAAAATCCCAACCGAGAGAGAGAAAGGAGTAATCGAGAGAGAGAAAGAAAACAACTCTGTTTTGCCTACCTATTTCACTCCACAACCTTCTTAACTTAAGCATATTTAATGGTCAAAATGACCAAAATGCCCCTAGGGCCATTTTAATTCCTCAAAGCCACCCAAGGGTATAATTGTCATTTCCCACCTATCCCGTTAATCATAATTAACGTCCTCCAATTCCCGTTACTCCCAATATCCTCAATTAAATAATAAATCATATCCCATTACCCGGTAATGTACTAAGCATCAATTTACCCCTAGGCTCGCCCAGAGCCTGGTAATTAACCCCGTTATGACCAAACCGCTATATAACGACCCGACTTAAAATCCATTAATGTATGAAATACTCCATATTTAAGTAAATTAATGTTTACATGAATCTCTTTTTAAAAAAAAATTATTGAAAGAAACATGAATTAACACTTTTTTACAAACATGCAACTCGAGATCTCGATATTTCAAATAAATCTGTTTTACATGCACGTCGTAAGTAAAAATCAATGTTTAATAAACAACATAAAACCAAAGTTTAAAGGTTTTTATAACAACAATGCATAAGTAGCACCCTTTTAAACCCCCAAGTCAACCAATGACGACTGCACACATCAGACCAAGCTTGCTCCAACTCATCGCCTCATCTACTATGCTTTTCCCCTTACCTGCAACACAGAGTACCCGTGAGCTAACACACAGTAAGAAGAGCTATGTAGGTCACAACCCCAAAGCCCAAATAGAAAACATAAACATAAAATATAACCTAGTTAAAACTATGACAACCTAATTCATATACTATTCGTAATCTATACCTCAACATAAAAAGAGTTCAATAATAATTCATATCGTATCACATCATCTCATTATATAATTATAAAACATATTAGCGATGTCATACCAGTCGTAAACCAGTGCTAACCTAGTCAAGTGTGCAACTAAGCACGAGAAACGTAAGCATGCATTTTATCATAAAGTACACATGCATTTTCATCACGTAAGCATGTCACACAAGTATACAGCAAACAAACAACGCAAGCAAGTGTTGATAGTTTATAGTAGCGAGTGGCGTCCACCCTAAACCTCCACAACCTCGGACACTTCCCTGTTCCGATAACTACGCTATTCAACATCTTACCAAACACCAAACAATATCATAACATAAACATAGGTTATAACAACTCTGCTCAAGTGTATTCATACCCACGTCAATGTAAGCATGCAACAACGTACATAAACATGCAATATTCATAAAATCAATTCAATGTTATCAATAAAAATGCTAATTCCGCCTATATAGTTGAGTATGATTCTTTATTTTTGTGGCATCTTAGACTATCTCATATAGGTTTTTCAACCATGAAAAGTGTAATGCCCCAAATTTCCTAATAAGGTTTAGGACCTTGATTAGGATGCCGAGAAGGCCATAATTGATTTATTATGCTATTTAATGATTATATTCATGTTTATGTGAATTATATTATTATATGATGGTAAATGCATGCATATGGGTCCACATATAATTATAAGGGCATTTTGGTAATTTTGCCCGTTGAGGGCGTGATTGTGTATTTTCGTGCATGTGGGTGAATTATAAATAATACCACATTATATGTGGATTGGTTTGAGCCATTCGGCATGAGACGATCATGGAATGCAAGTTTTCGGTCTAGTCATAACAGGATTAAGTTCAGGGCTCGGAGTGAGTCTCGGGGTAATTTGGTGACTAGAACGTTGTCGGGAATTAGAGGGTAACGGGATATGAATTATTGGTATTTGGGAATATTGAGAATAACGGGAATTGGAGGGTGTTGATTATAATTAACGAGATAGGTAGGAAAGGACGGTTTTTCCCTTAGTGGCTGTTAAGGGTTTTAATTTGACCTAGGGGCAAAATGGTATTTTCACCCCTAAGATATATATCAGCCCTTTGAGTTTAGAAGGCTATGGAATTATAAGAAAATAGAGCATCATCCTCATCTCTTTCTCTCCCTTCCGTACATGTTCTTCCCTCCTTCTTCCTTTCAATTTTTGAGAGCCAATTTGAGGTAGCAAGCTAGGAGAGCAAGGCTTGAGGGCTTAAGACCTTGCTTCAATCATTGAAGGATATCTAAATCAAGCTTGAGGTAAGGAATTCAGCCATGAAAGTCTTGTTATACCCTGTTTTTCTAATAAGTTTTCAGTTGAGGATTTTGATGTGTTAGTTGGGAATTAATGGAAGTTCTTGAGTTTGGTTGCTTGGGTTTTGATGAGGGTGTTTTGTAGATGAGATTTAAGGGTTGAATTGGATGTTTGGAATTGGTTTTGAGGCTTGGTTTCAGGGGAAAATCGCATGGAGGGAAACCATAAATGTTTCTGGTCTGCTGATGGTGCTCCAGCGCTAGGCAGGGCTAGTTTTGGGCTTTTCTGACTTTGGGGCAGCGCCCCAACGCTAGTGAATTTTCCAGCAAGCCTATTTTAGGGCTCAGGGTGACTTTTAAGGCTCGGGGGTTGGTTCCTTTACCCCGTTTGGGTAGATTAAGAGTCCCGAGAGTGCGGGATGGATCCCGGGAGTGAGATTTTAGATTATAAACCTTTTTATGATTTATTTTATTGATGGGATTCCATATTTGGTTATGACTAGGTGACCGCTAAAGGATCAAAGGATTGAACGTTCTCAATGGTCGTTCTTTTACTAATTCTTGCTCGAACCCGAGGTAAGAAAACCGCACCCTGTGTATATGTAACATGCATAGTTATTCTTGATGCATGTTGGATGTTTAAATGTAATGCATATGATGCACGAGAAATATGTGATTAGGGCATGCCGTGAATATTGAATATGAGATTGGTCAGAGCTTGAGCCTCTGTGTTTATGAATGATCCTAATTGTGCTAGTAATTATTGAGTAAGCATGCTGAATGCCCTATATTCAGATATTTGACATATGATCTATGTTTGGTAGCATTGCTTACTTGTGTGTGGCACTGACTTATTAGTCAGAATCGGCAATGGTGTTAGATCCGTCTGTGAAGCTGTGACTTATTAGTCAAGTTCACAACAAGTTAAGCACTGGTCGTGTTTCACTGACTTGAGAGTCAGAAACGGCATAAGCGTCGAGGACGCAGGGCCGAATGAAGATTAGATCTAATCGATATCAGCGTTGAATGACTCATATGGGGTATTAATGCTGGACCGACCCGAAGGTCGATGAAAATTATAAGCGCTTGCCTAGTCTAAGACTAATTACTCAGAGCCAGGGCCTAAGGCCTAGGTGACTGCTTGTCACATGGCTAGGGAACAGTGTTCCATAGTTATGACTCTAGGGTCAGGAGGAAGGTTATGTTGGTGACTAATCATCATGCACCTATCATGTTTAAGCTAGTGAAAGGATCACTTATTTATATTGGGAACAGAACCCACTTTAGTGACTTGTACCACTGTCACTCTTTTATTCAGGGCTATCAACCCGGTATGGTTACCGGAACCACCAGTGTTAAATCACTTATCTGATTGAGACTGACTTGATAGTCGTCCACTCAGGAGGGCAGTTTTCTTTATCCTGGATACCCATTGTTATGTGAATTTGTTTGCCTTCTTGATTAGGGTTATATCTGCTAGGCGTGTGCCTTATGACATGTTATTACTGATCATGAGCATATTAAGTTTTCTTGCTGGGCTTCGACTCACGGGTGCTTTGTGGTGCAGGTAAAGGCAAAAGAAAGCTGGACCATCCTTGAGTTGGAGAGCTTAGGTGACGATGTGTACATATACAGCTGCTCGACCACCACGGCCGATGTTTGAAGAGGAACTTGGGTTTAACCCCGTTTTGCCGCTTAGATCGGCCTGTTGTAAATATTTTCTTGTAATAGACCTCTAAATTATACTTTTGGGATCCAAATGTATATAGTAAATGTTCTAATGAAACGTTACATCTTAACCAAAATTTTAAATCCCTAAATCACTAATCATACTTAGATATACGATTTTGGCCAAATGACTCGATTTGTGAGTTTAGCACTGTTTATAAGGCACACTATAACGGTCCCTGAAGTTTGGGGCGTTACAAAAAGAGTAGTAAAATGTGGTATGATTGCATGCAATATTAAAAACTATGGTAAATGTGAAACATGTGTTAAGGCAAAAATGATTAAGAAACCATTTCCTAGTGTAGAAAGTGTTGGGGTTTTATGCCCTAATTAAAACCCAATTTCTTTGTAATCTCATTTTATTATCAATAAAAGAATAGAAATCATTTTTTGACTTGGTCAATCACTTTTCTCACATGTTTTATTTTCATGATTATTTGTTTAATATAAGCTTTTATTAAATCCCGAGCATATAGCTAATCGTAATCACAGTGGAATATAAATATGATTATATGTTCAAAATAAGTTAGTCCTAAGATTAGTCAGTGCACTGGATTTACACTGACTTGCCAATCTACGATATGATCTACTTCCACATTACAGTGTTATGTTCTTTCCAGAACATTAGCAAAGTAGATAAGATTAGATGTATTTGTTACATCGGACATGACCGATATTGATAGTTGATAAGATAAGTAAACATCCTGTTATTATCTATTCTAGTCATATCATATAGTTGACCATAGGTCAATTCAATCTCAATTCTGAGTGGTTAGTATTCTAACTGATTGTATTATTTGAGTTCTTTGACTTGTTCGTTACCAACTTACCCTACGGACTAGCCCATACTTACATCTTGGGAACTCGGTAGTATAATTAAGTGGGAGTGTTAATCATAGATATGAATATCTATAGCTTCTGATGAAGAAGTGAAATGATGATTTCCTTTTAGTTTGGTTCAAGGTGTTAAATGATAAAGATCTCATTTCAGTAATTAAATTAGTTTAATGAAATATCATTTACAAGGAACTAAGTGATTTAAGGATAAAATACAATGAGTGATAAAACGATATTTTAGTCCTATCTCATTGTAGACCATCTATAGAGGATTGAGTGACAATTGTGGTTGTAACAATGGATAATTAATAGAGTATCTATATTTGTTATAGAGCGTTCTATGAATTCAAGAGTGCAATTCCGAGTCTATAGTGGAGTCACGAGGAATTAATAAGTTAGTAAATTTATTTGTTATATTTATGATAACTTATTGGAGCTTGATTTCATAGGCCCATGGTCCCCATTGTACCTTGGATAAAATTATCTAGATAGTCTTAATTAATTGATTTAATCATCAATTAGAATTATCAAAGTTTTTTTTTTTGATCAAGAAAGATGAATTTCATTAATCACAAACCGAAATATACAAGGCAAAGTCCAAAGGACTAAATCAAACAACCAAACAAAAGGCAGCTACCTTCAGTAGCTAAGCTTAATGCCTCTTACATTCTTATGGTTAAAACAACTAAGCCTAAACATGATGTATTTTTTGATCAAATCTATGACAGTTGTAACACTAAGAGAATAGTGTTGAAAATAACAAATGTTCCTGTTATGCCAAAGATAATACACAGTGGCTGAGAAAACAGCAGCCACTAAAGAGGCATGAATACCCCCCTTCATGTTTTCAATCCAAACAGTCCAAGCCGTGAAACCAAGAGGCCAAGTGCATCTGACCCAACCTTGAATCAGCCGAACCACCTGCTGAGAAAATAGGCAATCAAAAAACAAGTGGTTGTGGCTCTCAGCAACCAGCTCACAAACCGGGCATAAAACAGAGTCAAGAACCATAGAAACTCTAATAAGATGATCTCTGGTTAAAATCTTAGAGTTAACAGCTTGCCATGTGATGAATCTATGCTAAGGAATACTCATTCGGTTCCAAACAAATTGATGATATTTGGCCGGAACTTGGTGAATAAGCCTAGCATACAACAGCCCAATTTTAAACTTCCCATGACTACTCGCATTATCAATGTCCTCCTGAGCAAACAAGTTACGTAATTGACAAAGTTTTTTCCAATACCAGCTTGTGTCTGTTTTGAGCTGGTAGTGCCAGAAATCATTACCTTTTAAGTATACCGTATGAATCCATTTAACCCACAAAGTCTCCCGTTGATGGTTTATTACCCAAATATACTTCCCAAGCATGGCCTTGTTCCATTTAGATCCTTCACCAAAGCCCAATCCTCCAAGAGTTTTCGGCAAACAAACTGTAGACCAGGCAGTGAGGTGAAAATTACTCCTAGTCCCATTGTTGCCCCAAAGAAACCACATACATAACTTGTCAACTTCTTTAATAACACTTTGAGGCAATAAAAAGATATTCATCCAATAGTTACGCAGCCTAAGAAGAACAGAGGTAATAAGCTGAACCTTTCCTGCTGTAGAGTCCAAGAACTTTACTTAGCTAATTGTTTAGTAGTATTATAGTATGTTTAGTGTTATCTTTGTTACTATGGATTTTTGGTTCAGACCGGGAATTATTTGGACACTCATAGTAGTACTTATAGATTTTCTAAGTTTAACCTATAGTTTAAGAATATTAAGTATAACCTAAGGTTTGATTAATGTGACTGATATTAAGGATTATATTTATTATATTATAAGGTTTAGACATCAACCAATAGGATTTTAAGCACATGTTATGAATGGTAATTAAGGATTAAGTATTTTGGAGGATTAAATATAATAAGGAGTAAAGTTTGAATGTTATAGGGTCAGTCAGCAGCTTTGAGTACGTTGAGGGCTTAGTCAAGGCTGTTTACTCCATTCAAACTTAGCTAAAAATGTGTAATTTCGTGTTTAAATATTCAGCATGTGCCGATATATCGCAGCTATAGGGAGCGATATATCGCAGCACGTAGATACGGAAAACACGAATCGATGCACGGTCGCCTCGGGAACAATGGTCCAGGCGATATATCGCCTATAGGGGGCGATATATCGCCTCCTCCAACATGTTTTCAAATACTTTTGAATTCTTTTCCTTTCAGCCATTCAAACTCCTCCATAAGTCCAGCATCTTCTGAACGAGTCTTCAGCCTCTGCTGAACGATTATTCAAATGATTTTCACCTAAAAAGCCATTATTTTTATTCAAGTAAAATCAAGATATTTTCATTCCCAAACTTTATAAATAGGACCTAGTACCCAGCCATTATTCACCATTTGCTCTAAGTTCAGAAGCTGCTAGTGTTAAGTGAGTGTGAGAGTGTAAACACCTGGTTTGGGGAAAAACTATAAGCTTAAACATCATAAGCTTATCAAACACTTTGGGAAGTGAGTTCTATAGTATTTCGGTGGAGGTTAGATTGATCTTGCAAATCTTTGAGGTAACCAAAACTCTAGTTTCTTTCTGTATTATGTTTCCTTTCTCTTAGTCTTCTACTCAATTTCCTAACCTCATTCTTATTTTGGTTAGGGAATCCAAGTTCTTAAGCACTTAAGTTGTGGTAAGCATATTTTCTTTTAATGGTTTAGTCTTCCTATTCTCTTTCATTTCATCTCCTTTCTTTAGACTCACTCTTTCATTATGGTTTTAGGAGTGTTCCAAAAGTCTCAACTCAGTCCATTTTATCCCGGTAACTTTGGTAAGGAAAATAGGCTAGAATCTATATGTTTATGTTTATGCTATTTTATGTGTTATGTTTTCATATGTTGTGAATATGTTATTGATGTGTATGTTGTAGGCTTGGGAATATGCCCTATTTGACTAACAAGACCCCAAAAAGATTGTGGGCATAAGCCTATTTAGCTGGTAGGACCCCACTAATCTCATGGGCATAAGCTTGTTTAGTCTATGGGACCCCAAGTAATAATGGCCATTATAATAAGTGAATTATGTGTTATGATATGTCTTTACGTTATTATGAAATTATGTTTATGTTTATGACTATGTGTTAGATTTTTCCTTGCTGGGCATTAGGCTCACTCCTTTCTATTTATGTGCAGGAAAATAAGCTTTAGAGGCGGTAAGATTCGTGATGCTTGGAGGATGTGTATCGATGGTGAATGGAGTCAAGGGGCCGAGCGTTATTCGATTCGAGGATGTAGTCTCCTTTTAAATTTTTATGATTTTATGTGTATTTTCCGCAACAAATATGTAATGTCTTTCATTTTTAAATCATCTTTTGTTTTAAAACAATGGGATCCCATAATCCTTCTTAGTATTCTGTTTGTTTGTAAATAACTCTCATTTTGCAAGTTACTCAATAAATTATGGTATTTTCGTAAAAATGTAAGTTTTATGTATAGTTTCGTTAATGGTCCAAATAGTCTAGAGTAGTGGGTCATTACACCTGCATAAGATAAATGTCCACTAGACCAAGTGTGAAGACGGAGCTTAATTTTTTTCAAAAGTTCACCGCAGTCAGCCTCTTTCCATTTAGTAGAACGCATAGGAATCCCCAGATATTTGAGCGGGAAAGAGCCTTCCTCAAGATGAAGAACTTCCTGTAATTGAGTCTTATCTTGTGCAGAGATGCCACCAAAGAACACTTGAGACTTGTTGAGATTAGCCTTCATACCCGAACTATTGCAAAATTCATCAAACATCTGTTTTATAATCTGAACAGAACCATAGTTAGCTTTGCAAGAAATCACTAAATCATCAGCAAAGCATAGATTGATGATTTTGAGACTTTTACATATTGGGTGGAACCGAAAGGCAGGTTGCATCGCTCCAAATTGAAAGCCTAGACAGGTATTCCATTACTAAAACGAACAGTAAAGGTGATATTGGGTCCCCTTGAAGAAGGCCCTTAACCCCTTGAAAGCCCCCCTGCAGCCGCCCATTCAGCATAAGTACATATGAGGTACCCCTGAGACAAACCATTACCCAATTTATAAATTTGGTGGGGAATCTAAAGCAGATCAACAATCTTTCCAAAAACACCCAATCAACTGTATCATAAGCCTTGCTAAGGTCGATCTTCAAAGCACATCTCGGGGAGGTGTTCTTCCTATTATAGTTCTTAATCAAATCCTGAAAGATGAGTATATTGTGAGCTAATGATCTCCCCCGAATAAATGCTCCCTGATTAGAACTGATTATAAACGGAAGAACTTCTGAAAGTCTACTGCAGAGCATTTTGGAAATGCATTTATACAGAGTGTTGCAGCAAGCTATGGGACGATAGTCAACTGCTCTGCTAGAAGCATCATTTTTAGGGACCAAGGTTAATACTGTTTTATTGATCTCAGTAGGCATCCTTCCAGTTTTGAAAAAATCCAACACAGCCACTGAGATTTCATCACCAATTTGCTTCCATAAAACTTTGTAAAAATCTGAGTTGTACCCATCTAGACTTGGGCTCTTGGTACCCGGAATGCTGAAAAGAGCTTTCTTCACATCAGCCTTTGTAAAGTCTCTAATTAAACCCAGCTGCTTATCAATCTCTAAACAAGGCCTAAATTCCATGCATTCTGTTTTAACACACCTAGTAGCAAGACTAGAGCTGCCCATGAAACTTTTGAAGTGAGCTAAAAAATGATGAACAACTGAATCATAGTCATCAATGATGTCCCCATGATCATTTAGAAAAGAAACTATCTGATTCTCCTCTCTCCTTTTTTTGATGCAAGCATGAAAATAAGCAGTATTCTCATCTCCTTTTTGCAGCCACGTCACCTTACTTCGCTGAATCAAGAAGCTCCTATATCTTGCATAGTGAATTTTATAACTGATAGCAGCTTTCTTTTCTGCCTCTTGAGCAGAGACATCAAAGGGGAATTCTTGAACTTTAGTTAAAGCCTCCTGAAACTCGCCTTTTGCTTGATGAAACCGTTGCTCAATATCTCCAATTTCTGTTCTATTAAACTTCCTCAGAATATGTTTCAGGCGTATCAGCTTCTTAGTCACTCCCCATAATCCTCTAGCTGTCATAGGCCTAAGCCAATTTGCCATAAAAGTTTCTTTAAATTTTCTGTGAATGATCCAGCAATTAAAGAACCTGAATGGTTGTACTCCTAAATTCCTAGACGAATGAGTCTTAATAAGGAAGAAACAATGATCTGAATATACCTCCCAATGTAGCTCAACAATGGAGTTCAGCTGAAAGTCTATCCACCCTTCATTAATAAATGCATGATCTATTTTTGAATAGACCCGATCTCCCCCCTCCTGTTTATTTGACCAAGTAAAGTTTGAACCAACACATTTAAGTTTAACAAGATGAGAGTGAGCTAGCCATGCAGTAGAATCAACTAACTCATTAGCACCAATCTCCCTTCCCCCCACTCTATCATCAAATTTAAACACTGAGTTAAAATCTCCCACAACCAGCCATGGTAAGTTCATAATTGACAGAGAAGATAAACCCCTCCACATTTCTAATCTCTCAGCTAACAAGCTGAACCCATATACAAAAGTAATCACCAAATCATGCTGTAAACCAGAAATCCTCACCGGACAGTGTACAAATTGCTGGTGAACCAGTAACACATGAACATTGACAAAGGCTCTCCTCCACAGAACCAGAATCCTTCCTTCTGTAGCCGGACTATTAAAGCAATCCCAGCCTACCATCACCTTAGACATCATGTCTTGAACCTTATCACCCTTTAATTTATTCTCTAACAGAGCACATATACCAACTTTATTCACCTTTAAGAGACGTAAAATAGCATGTTGTTTGTCTCTCTTATTCAAACCCCTGACATTCCAGCTAAGTATGTTTGTGCAATCCATCAGGAAATGAATCAAATGAAACCCCACTCATTTCCCCTGTCACCTGCTCTTGAAGCACTTTAAACACATTTTTATCCCTGTCCAACTGTGAACTCACTGTCTTACCTTTACTCTTTGAGGTCCCAATTTTCCTTGGAACTTCCCAGTTCTCTTTGTTTGCTGGAGACCGAACCAGATTTGTAATCGGAGCCCTGTCTTGAATCACAGCTTCATCAATACCAGTTACCTCTGTATTAATCTTTGTCCCTATCACTGTAAGCTCCTCTTGAGTCTCAGATGTCTCTCCTGTTGTTGCCTTAGCAGCCACTGAAACAAGAGCAAGATTAGTCAAAATTTGATCTGGTTTGCTCTTAGTGACCCAAGCTTTTGTTTCAGTTTTCTTGCATTCTGCAGCATTATGCCCATAGCCTTTGCAGGTCGAACACTTAATGGGAAGCCATTCATATTCCACAAATTGCTCCTAAAGTTGTCCACGCTCATTTACAAAATGGATTATGAAAGGAGGGCCATTTGTAATCTCCATCTCAACCAACACTCTAGCAAACCTTATCATAGATCTATCCTTAGTGAACTTGTCCACCATAATAGGCTTCCCAATTGTACTAACCAAGGCACTAAGACAGTTTTTCCCCCAATATTGCAGCCCTAAATTTGGCAAATGAATCCATAATGGAACAGATCGCACTAATCTGATCGAGTCAAGCTCTTGAGTCCAAGGCCTCACAATAACCGACTTCCTATCAAACTGCACAATACCATTCTCCAAAACAAAATCTCTTGTAGCCTCATCATTGAACTTGACAATGGTGAGACCCATATGCATTCTCACTACCCGTTCAATGCCCAAATGTCCCCAAATTCTTTTAACAAACCCTTCAAAAACAGCAAATGGTGGATTTTCACCCAAAACCATACAAATCACAGCAGAATTCCAATTCTAAGCCTGTTCAGAAACCTCCTCCAAATCAATTTGGGCAACTTTCTTCCCATTTTTCATAAGGGGTTCCTCATAATGCAGCTTAGACGATTCATTTATCTGAATTTTTTCTCTGAGACTCGCCCAAAGAGACTGGGCAGAGGCTTGAAAGTCCTCCTTCCCAACATTTGAATCCAAATCCTTACCCAGATCATCTTCTACCAGGTGAACATGTATACCCTCATTACTCGGCTCCTGCGATTGTAAACCCTGTTTCCCTTCCAACACTTAGGGCTGAGCATAAAATCTGAAAAACCGTGTACACCGACCTACCGAACACCGAAAAAACCGCCGATGGTGCAAACCGCCACTGTTCGGTCGGTTTTGAAATTTTGGGTGAACCGACCAATAAAACCGAAACCGACCGAACATAATAAAATAATAATATAATATTATATAATTATTAATTATTAAATTTTTTAAAATTTGTACTTTTAATTATGTTTCAAACTTAAAAATTTGTAAATGTAATTATGTTCTATATATTTATGTTTTAAAAACGCACAAAAATGGATTCCAACAATCCAAAATTTTTAATTTTTTAACTAAAACTTAAAAAAAAAAACAATAATCAATTCGGTTTGGTCGGTTTAACCGACCAAACCGCGGTCCAAAACGGTCGGTTTTTTTTTTAAACTGGTTTGGTTCGGTCGGTTTTTGGATTGCACCAATCCGGACCGAAAACCGAATTCTGGATTTTTTGTTGTGAAAAAACTGCCCAAATCGACCAATGCTCACCCCTACCAGCACTGCCAAAGAACCATCTGCTTCATTCTGTAGATCAGTCTGAATCTGAACGGAGGGTTCAGTAAGAATCGTAGTCTCCTCAGTCCGAGTTCTAGATGCAGGCTTTCGAGTTACTTTCTTCTTCTTCATCGTGGAGAGAAGAGAGAAACTTCACACGCCTCTGTTTCTTTCTTCTTATATTAAATCTTGTATGGTTACTTCATAGAATTATCAAAGTTGACCAGGTCAATTTTGGATAGTTTTACAAAGTTATTTAATTTTGAGAAGAAAAGAGAAATTATGGCAGATTTATTAATTAAGATAAATTGGTATCTAAATTAATAAATAAGTTTAAATCAAGGTTCAAATTATAAATAAAAATTTGATAAAGGATTTAAATAATTATTTAATTAATTAAATCAATAGAAAATAATACAAGCCTTGATTTTAAGTCCAATGAGCTTATAATCAAATGGGAAATTTCACGGGCCTAAAACTCATGTTAATTTCGACCTAGTGCTTCAAATTGGCTATTGTTTTATTGATTTTTTAATTAAATTAATGACCTAATTGAGTCTATAAAAGGAGTGCTTAGAGAGAAGTCAAAACATAAGTTTGATAAGTCACAAGTTAGATTTTCTGATAGTTTTAGATTCTCTCTAAACACAAGTCATTTTCTAATCCTCTTTGTTATTTTCTCTTCTTCTCTCTATATCTATCTCATGTGTTGAGAATTGCCCACTCTAGTCTAGGTTATTCTAAGGATACATTGGAAGACTGTGAAGAAAATAGAAGATCGGTTCAATTTCTTGATAATACTCTGCGACAGAGAGGATACAAGAGTTAGAGAAACTGAAGGAATGATTCTTTCATTCCGCTATGTATACTGTAAGTATTCTTATCTTTGTTTCTCTTTGAATTCAATTTTAGAAACATGTTCTAGGCTATCTCATATTAATTTGTTTAATATTAGATATACATGAAAATAAATAAAGATCTTGTATAAGTTTTCCTAACCGAAAGATCATCTAATTTACTAGATTTAATCCATAGTGATCTTTGTGAATTAAATGGTGTTTTAACTAGAGGTGGTAAAATGTATTTTCTTACTTTTACAGATGATTTTAGTAGATATACCTATGTGTTTCTTTGAAAGCATAAAGATGAAACTTTTGATGCTTTTAAATTATATAAATTGGAAGTTGAAAATCAACTAAATAAAAATATTAAGGTGCTAAGAAGTGATAGAGGATGAGAGTACTTCTCTAATAAATTTAATACATTTTGCGAAGAAAATTGTATAATTCATGAGTGCACCGCACCTTATACACCACAACACAATGGTGTTGCTGAAAGGAAAAATATGACTTATCTAGAGATGATAAATTATATGTTGGTGTTTTCTAAGTTGACCTTCAACTTATGGGGTGAAGCGCTATTAACCGCTTGTCACATTCTTAATCGAAAACCGATGAAGAAAAATGAGATATCTCCATATGAGTTATGGAAAGGAAGAAAATCCAACATAGGGTACTTCAAAGTGTGGGAGTGTCTTGCATATTGCAAGAAAAACGAACATAATAGAACAAAGTTAGGTTCAAGAGCCATAAAGTGTATTTTTGTTGGTTATGCCAACAATAGTAAAGCTTATAGGCTATTAGACTTAGAGTCTAATATTGTGATTGAATCTAGAGAAGTTGATTTTTTTGAGAATATGTAATGTGACAACAATTTTCAAGCTTCAACATCTCTAAATGAGAATTTGTTATATCAAAACAATTCTCAAGCTTCTACATCCAAAAATGATTCTCAAGAGGATAATTCTCAAAAGAATGTAAAGCAACCCTTTGAACTTAGAAGAAGTCAAAGGCTTAAAAAGGAGAAAAGTCTAGCAGTGGATGAGATAGATTCTCAACGAATTTCATTCTACATGGTAGAAGAAAATAGAGAGGAAGTCATTAGGAAAATTCCTATTGTACTTCTTGTTGAGGATGATCCTAAGACTTATAGAGAAGCTATGCAATCAAGAGATAGTGCATTTTGGAAAGAAGCCATCAATGATGAGATGGATTCCATTCTTTGCAACAACACTTGGGAATTGGTAGACCTCCCACCGAGGTCTAAGCCAATTGGGTGTAAGTGGGTATTTAGGAGAAAATACCACACCAATGACATTATCCAAACCTTTAAAGCTAGATTAGTAGCTAAAGGGTTTAGGCAAAAAGAGGGTATCGATTATTTCGATACCTATGCGCCTGTTGCAAGAAACTTCTATAAGAATTTTGTTCGCTTTAGCTTCTACACATAACTTGTATGTTCATCAAATGGATGTCAAAACGACATTCCTTAATGGTGATCTCAATGAGGAGGTCTATATGGAAAAACCCAAAGGGTTTGCCCTACCAAAATATGAACATAAAGTATGTAAACTTGTAAAATCCTTATATGGATTGAAACAAGCTCCTAAGAAATGGCATGAGATTTTTGATCAAACCATCATGTCTAATGGGTTTAGACAAAACAATGGAGATAAGTGTTTGTATTCCAAAACTTGTAAGGGATATGTGATCATTGTTTGTATATACGTGGATGACATGCTTATTCTGAGTGATAGCATGAAAGGGATAGAAGAAATGAAGAGGTTTTTATCATCAACCTTCAAGATGAAAGATCTTGGAGAAGTTGACACCATACTTAGTATCAAAGTAGAGAAACATAGTGGGGGTTTTGCGTTAGGGCAAGCCCACTATGTTGAGAAAGTATTGAACAAATTTAACCATCTCAAGGTTAAAGATGCCAATACTCCATTCGATCATAGTGTAAAACTAGAGAAGAATGAAGGAGTACGCTAGTGCTATAGGGAGTCTAATGTACGCTGCCCAATGTACTAGACCTGATATAGCATTTGCGGTGAGTAAACTTAGTAGGTTTAAAAGTAATCTAAGTGTGGATCACTAGAAGATGATTGGAAGAGTCCTAGGTTATCTCAAGAAAACCAAAGGACTAAGCCTTCATTACTCCAAATTTCCTTCAATCTTAGAAGGATATACAGATGCAAGCTGGATAGCCAATCTTGGGGACAACTTGTCCACAACTGGTTGGGTATTTACACTTGGTGGGGGTCCAATTTCTTGGGGTTCCAAGAAACAAACCTGTATATCTCATTCCACTATGGAAGCAGAGTTTATAGCTCTAGCTACTACCGGCAAAGAGGCCGAATGGTTAAGGGATCCGTTGGTAGATATACCCCTAATCAAAGAGAATGTATCCACTATATCGATACATTGTGATAGCCAAGCGACATTGGCTAGAGCATACAACAGAGTGTATAATGGGAAGTCTAGACACATTAGTATAAGACATGGATATGTAAGAGAATTGATTCAAAGAGGAGTCATCTCAATATCTTATGTGAGAACAAGTGAAAATCTGGCGGATCCTTTCACTAAGCCACTAACGAGGGATTTAGTGGCTACATCATCTTGAGGGATGAGACTTAAACTCCCTAAAGAGATTCATGATTGATGGTAACTTATCTTAACACTAGTTATTTAACTAGTGTTAGGTTCAATAGGTAACAACAAGTCAATCAAGTGAATATTAGTTGTACTCAAAACAAGTCCCATTTGAGATGTTGAGTACTTGTGAGTTACCAAGTTGAGGGTTAAAACCGAAAGGTTTTTTAATAGAATTCAGTCTTGTGAAGACAAGTATTTTTGGTAACAAAATAATGTAAGAATTCTACCTATATGGACCTAGGGGTGGTGCCGCCTCTCATGAGAATTGGGAGTATTCTCAAGAACGTCCATGAATGGAAAGTGCGCATGGCCATTAACGGTGCAAAGCGAGACATAGAGGTCTTAAGTGAACATCGCAATGGTGTGTGTGTTATCACCAATTTGTTATCATGAAAAGATGGTTCAATGCCTAGTGCAACCAAATTTTGTGATAATTACACTATAATAAAGTTCAAGTTGAAAAACACTTTATTTTATGCACCAATGCAATGACTCCTATAAGAGAGAGTTCTTATTTAATCAAGTGTGGGGTATGTTATATTTTAAAATATAATGATTGATTAAATAAGTGTTACAATAGATAAATATTTAATCTAGTGGGGGAATGTTATATTATTTTATAATATAATGTAATATTATATTATTTTATAATATAATGTTTTAGATTAAATAAATGTGACAAAAAGTGTCACATATTGTAACATATAATAGAGAGTTACATTATCTAGATATATGTGAAATATCTAAATGTGTAACATATTTGGTGTTATAAATTCAATCACAAATTTGTAACTTCCAAATATTACCCATTATTATGTAGATTTGTTGTTACACAATATTGAGATGGATTTCTTAAAGCCATATGTGAAATGGATGTTAGAGATGTGATTTTAACTCTCATAATGTGTATGGAAGTTACAAAATCAAGTGGGAATGAATTTGGAACGTTTTGGAAAATTTAGAAAATTGGTTGCTGAAAAAACGTCTTGGGCCGCGGCCCAATAGGCAGAAAAACATCGTGGGACGCAGCCAGTGTTTTTCAAGCCGCCACCTGAGCGACTGACATCATTTTCCAAACTTCAGTTTCATCCAATTTTGAACGTTTCCAACAGCCAAGTAACTCCCAAATCTCTATTTTAATTCCATAAACATCCAATTAATCATTAGTAACAACTATGGGGGTTGGTGGAATTTGAAATTCAAATGGTGTCTCAAAAATCTATAAATAGGAGCCTATTGCTCACTTGAAAGACACAACTTTTCTATCCATTAGAGCACTTGGCTAGAAAACACCTAGAGGCTTGATTATTCCAGAAAGCATTTCCAAAATCTGTGAGAGATCCCTTAGTGCTTGAGTTAGGGGGAAATAAGCTTTTGGATAAAGGTTTCAAACCTTGTTCAAGTTGGTGATCCCCAACACTCTTCACTATGGTTGTGTGAGTGAGAGTTTTCTTATTGTTTTGTTCTTGTTCTTATTTTTTCTTCTATTGCTTCTCTTCTCATCATTCTTGTTACATGTACTTGTATCTTTGTTTAGAATTGTAATCTTTATTTCATTTGTTTCAAACCCTTCACTATATTTGTATCTTTTGCTTAGAGTTGTATTCACTATTCTCTACTTCTATTTCTTCTTTTTTTTATTTGTATTTTCAGTTATAGAGTTGTAACACTTTATTTAATCAATCATTGTCTATTATATCTTTGCATAGAGTTGTAAATTTTTTACCATTTCCATTGAGGCAAATATATATTTTCCTAACACTTAAAACACCACCAAATACCTAATTCTAAAATCAAACTAGCAAGTTTATACATAACCTTAAAAACAAAGTAAAACTTCAAAGTTCAAGCTTAGAATCCTTACCTCACACACAAAAGTATCCCTAAGCTTTGCTCAATCAAGATTCTAGCCCAAATAGCTTCAATTCTCCTAAACTTCAAGCTTCAAAAATCAACCTGAGAGAGAGAGTATGATCGAGAGAGAGAGAAGAAGAAGAAATCCCCTGTTTTTTGTGGTTCCTTCAACGTTTTTCCTTGGCTGAGTATTTCTATAAGCATAAATGAAAAATGCCCCTAGGGCCATCCTAATCCCTCAAAGCCACCCAAGGGTGATTTCGTCATTTTCACCTACCATGTTAATCATAATTAACGTCCTATAGTTCCCGTTACTCTCAATATCCTCAAATAATTATCAAATCATTTTCCATTACCCGCTCAATCCCGGTAATATACTAAGCACTAAATTACCCCTAGGCTCACCCCGAGCCCGGTAATTAACCCCGTTATGACCAAACCGCTAACTTGCTTCCTAGGATCATCTCATGCCGAATTGCTCAAACATAATCACATAATAATGTGATCTCACCCATATATCCATACATGCACGTAAATACACAAATATAGCCATATAATAATACAATGCACATAATCATATAATAACGCATTAAATCAATTATGGCTCTCTTGGCCCCCTAATTGAGGCACTGAGCCACATTAGAGAATTTGGGACATTACAGTCACCCCCTAACATTTTGGCTCTCTAGTCGATTATTCATGAGTGGGGAACTTGCTGATCCTGAGGCTGCTCATCCTGGAGACCAGCTCCCCTTTTGTGTCCTTAAAAGTATTGTGAATAACCCTTGTACTAGTTGTATCCATCCTTGTACTAATATTTTCTTGTTTGAGTTCGTGTGTAATAGTTGTCTCCCTCATTTCGACCAAGACCATCTCGGTACACAGGTGGTGGCCTTTGACAACAACTATACCTCTCTTGATGGCAATGATGTGCCAACCCTTATCTAAAGAACTCACAAGCCCTATTTAACTTATCTACCTTACTAGCAAATATATAAGAATGCCTTGCACCATAATCTATAAGAACTTTACAAGTAAAGAGGTGAGAACCATGCTCGTGAGTCGGTCTTCTCATCTTCACACGTCCCTTAATCTCGAATCTCTTTTGAAGGAGACGCAATAAGGAAGTTGCGTCTCACCACGAGTAGACATGCATCGTGGCGAGATGAGCAATGACCCTCGACCAGGATACGTGTAGGACACTTGGCCACTCTTCAAGATAACTTTGACACCTTGCAGTTGTACGACCACGATGCCAACCACTATGTAGCATTGCAGTTGCACTTTAGAAATCAATATAAACCACAACTACCTGTAGTAGGATTGTGGTGTCAGTGAAAGAAAAATACATTTTTCTTTTTCAGTGTTGTATATATAATTGTCCAAGGGGCTTTTATGTAATTATGTATATCCCAAGAATTCCCTATTAAAGGGGATTGTAGCACCCTTAGGACAATTTCCAAAAACTGTGAGAAAGAGACAGAGGGTCGAATACAAACTTTTATCCGTTTCTTCACAATTGTTTTCATTTTTCTTACACACTATTTATTGTTTCATCTCCTTTATTTCATAATACCTTCCTCAAATCCTATATACTCTGTTTATTATTTATTTCTCTAAGTTTAGTTAACGATTTTCATGCGTTAACATATGTTAATTTAGTATATATTTTAATGTAAGATACATTACACCTATTATATCATCTAAAATATATAAGACATTCATCACTCACTATATATTTCAATGTAAGATATACTGTTATTGAGAATTAAAAGTTAATTTGAAATCTAAAGCAATGAAATTTAATTTTGTTTATCTAATTCATGTCAAAGTTAATTTGAATTAGGAATTAGATTTGTAAGAATCTCTAGTTTTCTCCAAGAACTCTAAAAAAAAGTGCTTGACTTTGAATGTTTAAGGCTTGTTAAATCTCAATCCTCATTTCCTCTAAGAGAAGGCCTTAAGCATCTATGGTGGCTAGGAAATAGAGTATTAGGACATCGTTTTACAACGTGTATAAGCTTTGGTTTTGTGTTTTGCTTTGCTCCAAGGTGGTGGTCTTGCCCAGGATTTTGAAGTTTCATCAACGTTGAAGAAGACTATTAATCTACTTGTGTAATGCCCCGAAATCCCTAATGCGATTTAATGGCTGGATTAGTAGGTCGAGAGGGCCATAATTGTTTAATTATGTCATTAAATGATTATATGCATGTTTATGTGAATTATATTATAATATGATGTTAAATGCATGCATGTGGGTCCACATTTGATTATTATGGCATTTTGATAATTTGGCCCGTCGATGGCATATTTGTGTATTTTGGTGCATATTGTGATTTATGGATGAGATCCCATCATTATGGGGATATATTCGAGCTATTCGGCATGAGACAGTCTTATGTTGCAAATTAGCGGTTTTGTCATAACGGGGTCAATTATTGGGATATTGGATAATGAGAATGTTTATTTGATGATAAATTGAGAATTATTGAGATCAGGAGGAAATTCTGGGAGTTTTGACTATTTTGTCCCCGGGGGTGTTTTTGGGACCCCGAGCATTAGGTTTTATTTGAGGTTACTTAAGGTTGAAGTAGTCTGATAGAAAGAACCGTACGTTAAAAACACTTTCTCCCTCTCCCGTTAACCTTTGTGACCATTCGTGGCAATTTCGAAGAAATCTTGAGTTCTAAGAGTCGGAATCAAGCGAAGATCGAGGCATAGCGATTCTAGGAAAGATTAGAAGCTTCTTGACTGAAGGATTTAATGAGAAACAACCCAATCAAAGGTAATCTAAGCTTTAAGTTTTGAGTTTTAGAGTTTTTAAGCTTTGAATTGGATTTTGTGTATCGATGAGTTTTTGATTCGTTTGAGTCTCGGGATTTGATGATTTTGGATCATTGGGATGTTTAGGAACTTTGATTTTTGGATTTGGAGATGTTTAGGTATGTTTTTGGAAGGTTTTAAATGGGAGAAAACAAAGTTATGGTTGGTTCCCAGGTGGGCCGCAGCCCAAGCTCGATGCTGAAGGAGGTGAAGTTTGTGCATGCTGGGGGCCGTGACACTAGGTAAGGGGCGTTGCGGCGCTTGCTCCTGGTTTGGCCGGGGGCCGCGGCTCAAGGTTTTGGGGTCGCAGCTCATGAGGGTTTTTGAGGCCAAATGGGTGTTTTGATCATGGGAACTCAATTTTAAGCCTCAGGATCATTCCTACTACCTAGATTAGTGAGATTCGATGTCCCCGAGGCTAGGTCTTGGTTTAGGAACCCTTTGTTATTAATTTTATTGATGTAATCCCATATTTGGTTATGACTAGGTGATCGCTAAGAAACTTAAAGGTTGATCGTTCTCAAGGGTCGTTCTTATACTAATTCTTGCTCGAATCAAAGGTTAGAAAACTGCACCCCATATGTGACATGCATGGTTATTCATGAGGCATGTTGAATGTTTAAATGTGGACATAAATTGAATATTGAATGCTTAGCAAATCTTGCTCACTTGTGTATGGCACTGACTGAATAGTCAGAATTGGCAAAGGTATCAGTATCAACTGTGAAGCTGTGACTCATTAGTCAAGTTCGGCAGTGGTACTGGGCACTGGTCACACAGTGCTGACTTATAAGTCAGGAACGGCCTTAGCGTGTTCAACGCAAGCCAAAAAAGATTAGATCTAATCGACATCTGCATTAAATGACTCAGAAGAGCGTTAATGCCAGACCGACCTCAAGTTCGATGAATACTATAAGCGCTTGTCTAGCCAAAGGCTAGTTACTTAGAGCCACAGTGACTATTTAGTCACATGGCTGTGGGTGCCGATCCCCGTGTGACTTACCCATCAGTCACTCATCTATTTAAGCTAGTGACTTACCCATCAGTCACTCATTTATTTAAGCTAGTGACTTGCTCGTCAGTCACTCATTATGGTTTACCAGAACCTCAAGTGTTAAATCACTCATATGATTAAGAGCTATAAGCTCCTTCATGGTTAATGTAACCACAAAGTGATATTCACTCATTTATTCAGAGCTATAAGCTCTGTATGATTATTATGATAATCATTTGATATTATATGCTTGCATTATTGTGTTTTCTTGATGGGCTTTGGCTCATGGGTGTTATGTGGTGCAGGTAAAGGGAAAGAAAAGCTCACCCAGCCTTAAGTGGAGAACTTAGGTGGTGTTGTGTACATATGTGGCCGCTTGACCACCACGGCCAAGGAGTTCTCAGGGGAATTAGGGGGTTTACCCTATTTTTGCCGCTTAGATCGGCGGGTTGTAAATTTCAAACTGTAATGACCATTTTGCGTTGTAAATAACTTGTAAACGTTTTTATGGGCCCATGAACAATTTTATGTTTTAAATAAAAATATATCATTTCCTTTTGATTGATTTTTTTCACCTTAACATGTTAATAACACCTAGAAGCACGTTTTTAACCAAAGAACTCGGGTAGCGAGTTAAATTCACGGTTCAACATTCACCGTAACGGTCTTGGGGTAACCAGGGCGTTACAACTTAGGTTTGCAAGTTTTTTCTCAATCTTTATTTAGACTCTGTCAATCCAATTTTTGTGTAGATTCTATTTTTTTAGGTGGTGTTATCTTATTCTCCCCCAACGTAAGTTAATCGGTTACCATAAAAAACCCATAAATATACACATATTAGAACGTGAAAGTAACCAATTACCTATCGTATATTTGAAGATAGAAAAAATAACAAATAAAAAATCAAACAAGATTTGATCTGCAATATGAATTAAGTCAGATTAGGGAAAATAATAAAACAAAAGGGGCTTGAGAGGCGTCTGGTTCTCTCCCATGGCGAAGAAGAAAAAGACTCTTCGCAAGCCTACGATTCAGATTGGAGATCAAGATTTGCAGCGCGTCTCAGACGAACAGACTCTGTTTTCTAATGGAGTGACGAAAGGCAACGCGGTACTGGAAATGGGAACGGAGGAGGAGTTTACGGAAGAGGATATTCTCAACCATTCCGACGAGATTTCTGGTTTGGGAGTTAGTCCTCCCTAGGTTTTATCAACGGAGAAGATAGATAAGGAACAATCGACCACTCATAAATCTTCATGGGCAGATAAGGTGACAGAGGAAGATTTTCTAGGGTCCGCTCAGAGGCAATGGCAGGGTTTTTCGGCAGCACATCTTTCCTTTTCAGAGCAGAAACTTGAATTTACAAAACCGATTTACAGGGAGGGTCGGAAATTTGCCAGAATGGATGCTGAGGAGGTCAAGGTACAATCTGCTAACTGGAGCTCGGCAGTGATCTATATGGTTTTAGGCGCCAATCCGCCTATGGCAGTGTTTGAAGGTTTCCTTAAAAGGGTCCGGGGTCATTTGGGAATAACGCAAATAGCTAGAATGACTATGGGTTTAACTATGGTGACGTTTAATGATGAAGCTACAAGGGATCATGTTCTAGAAAATGGTATTATTCACTTTGATAGAAAACCAGTTATAGTTCAACCTTGGACTACTGATTTGAGCGCTGTTCGTTTAGTTCATTCTGTCCCTCTTTGGATTTGCCTCCATGATTTGGGGCTCCAATATTGGGGTAGTAAATGTCTCAACGCCCTAGTGAGCACGATTGGTAAGCCACTGATGGTGGACAAATTTACAAGGGAGCGATCTCGCATTCAGTTTGCTCGTGTGCTGGTTGAAATGGAGATCACAGATGAGCCCCCCAAACATATACAATATATTAATGAACTTGGCCAGATTCTGGAACAGGGGGTTGAGTACGAATGGATTCCGGTCAAGTGTAAGACCTGTGCTGGTTTTGGCCACTCAATGACAGATTGCCGAAAGGAAAAAATTGTGCAATGGGTTCGGAAGGAACCTATTTTGAAGAAGGATGACAAGAATGAAGAAGCTAATGAACTGAAGAATACTGTGCAGATGCAGGAGGCCTCGAAAGCTGGTCCAGAAACCAGTTCGGTTCAGGTGACCCAGGTCTCAGCTCCACCAATTTCTATAGAGCCACCAAGTGAAGAAGAGGGAGTACAATCTGACCACAATTGGATTACCCCTAAAAAAGTGGTTGTTAAAGCTAAAGAGGGCCAGAGGCCAGCTGGTAAGGCTAAGGAAGAAGTTCAAAAAAATAAGAGAGCTAATAAGTTTGTGGTGCTTCAAGAGCCATTGGTGGGTAGCAAATGAGGAAATTCTTCTTCCATCAAGCCTAATGGATAGCTGTAACATTCTATGTTGGAATATTAGAGGGCTCAATAGCAAGTTTAAACATAGCCCTGTTAGAGATATATGTAATAGTAATAAGTTTGGTATTTGTGGCCTTTTGGAAACAAAGTTGAAGGATTGTAAAATAAGCAATTTCATGGATATGCTGCCGAACTGGGATTACCATAATAGTAGTGTCATTGAAGGCAGGTTACTTATTCTTTGGAGAAGGAAGTTTGTGAATGTTACTATCATTGAGGAGTCATCTCAAGCGGTTCATTGTTTGGTAAAGATGAGTTGTTTTCCGCATAGTTTTGGGGTCACCTTTGTGTATGGTTTTAACTCTATTGAAGGGAGAAGATGTCTTTGGGATGATCTGCAGAGGCCTTTTCTGTTAGACAAAGCTTGGTTAATTCTAGGGGATTTTAATGCTCCTTTTTCAGGTAAGGATAGATTGGGAGGAAAGCATATTTCTGTTCTTGAATTAGAAGATTCAGTTCGGTGGCTGGCTGATGTTCATTTTGAACATTTAAGAAGTGTTGGGTCCTACTTCACTTGGTCTAACAATCAAGAGGGTAAGGCTAGAATCTACTCAAAAATTGACCACGTCTTTAATAATGAGAAATTGTTTGATTGTTTCCCTCAATCTACTGTGTTTTTCAACTGGGAATCTACTTCAGACCACTAATACAGCTTTGTGAAGCTTCAATCTTCTGAGATTTTGGGATCCAAATTGTTCAGGTTTTTTAACTTCTGGGCTGAGCATCCTGAGTTCCGGGCTAAGGTACTAACTAGCTGGAAGGCTCCTCTCAAAGCTTCAGGTATCAAAGCTATCTATTTCAAGCTTCTGAGACTCAAGCATGGTCTGAAAATTTTTAACAGGGATAGATTTGGTGATATTGGTGCTAGCTACCAGAAAGCTAAAGAAGCTTATCAGGAAGCTAGGATGCAGGCCCAAGCTCACCCTACTGATCAATGTTATCAGGATAAAGAAAAGCTTGCTTCTGAAAAATTTTCAGTTCAGGAAAAATTTTACTACAGTTTTCTTGTCCAAAGGAGTAAATTTACTTGGCTTCGTCAGGGTGATTTGAACACTTCGTTTTTCTTTGCCAGTTTAAAGAAGAGAAGGGCTGATAACAGTATTGTTTCTTTTATTAATGAAGATGGCCGATTAGTAGATAACGTATCTGAGGTTATGTCTCATTATGTGGGGCACTTCAGAGGGGTGTTGGGTAGTGCTAGTTCAGCCTCCTGCAAGCTGAACCTTCGGACTATTAAGATGGGTCCCAGGCTGTCTATTGATCAACAGGTGCTGCTGCTGAAGCCGTTTTCTAAGAAGGAAATTAGGGAGGTTCTTTTTAGTATACCTATCACCAAGTCTCCTGGGCTTGATGGCTATGGTTCTGGGTTCTTTAAAGCAGTTTGGCAGGATATAGGGGAGGAGATTTGTACAGCCATTTTACATTGTTTTGAGACCGGTAGTTTTCCTCCTGAACTTCACGAGACTACCTTGTCTTTAATACCGAAGGTGGCTTGCCCGTCTAGGGCTATTGACTATAGGCCCATTGCGTGTTGCTCTACTCTGTACAAATGCATGGCTAAGTTGCTTTGTAAGAGGCTAGAGGTAGTTCTCCCTGATATTGTTCAAACTAACCAAGGGGCGTTTGTCAAAGGTCGCACCATTGCCTATAATATTATGATTTTTCAAGACCTTATAAAAAACTATGGGAGGGCGTCTACTTCTTCTAGATGCACGATTAAAATTGATATTAGTAAGGCCTATGACACGGTGGATTGGGATTTTCTTGAGGATCTTTTAAATGCTCTTAGCTTTCCCAAGAAATTCATAGGATGGGTTATGACTTGTGTTAGAAGCACTTCTTATTCTCTTGTGCTTAATGGTAGAATCCAAGGCAAGTTTTTAGGGAAGAAAGGGCTGAGACAGGGCGACCCCATGTCTCCTTTATTGTTTGTTCTTATCATGGAGTACTTAACTAGAAATTTCCAATTTGCAGCTCTTAATTCCCCTTTTAGATATCATCCTATGTGCAAAAGTCTGAAGCTAATTAACTTGTGTTTTGCGGATGATCTTCTTGTTTTTTTGTAAAGGTTCTCTTTAGGCTGTTCAAAGTGTCAAGGCAGTTCTTGATGATTTCGCCGCTGTTTCAGGGCTTTCTATTAATTTAGGGAAGTCTCAGATTTTCTTTGGTGGTGTCCCGAATATTGAAAGGTCCAAAATTGCTCAGGATATCAATCTCGCTGAAGGATCCTTTCCCCTTAAGTATCTTGGGGTGCCAATGAGACCTACCAAGTGGAAGCATTCCGACTGTGAGGTGATTATTCAGAAGTATAGGCTGAAAATTCAAAATTGGGCGAGCAGACATCTCTCCTTCGCTGGTAGGATTCAGCTTATCAACTCAGTTCTTCTTGGGCTTAGAAGTTATTGGATGTCCATCTTTATCTTACCTCAGAGCATTATCAAGGAAATTGAGAAGTTATGTGGAGGCTTTCTTTGGGGTGCTTCGGGACAGAGGAGCAAGATGCACATCCCTTCCTGGCACAAGATTTGTCTCCCTAAAGCCTATGGGGGGCTGGGTTTCAGAGATGGTGCATTATGGAATCGTTCAGTTCTAGCTAAATATATTTGGGTTATTTCAGCTAAACCTGATTTGCTTTGGGTCAAATGGATTAACTCCATTTATTTGAAAGGAGTTAACATTTGGAGTTATGAATTGAGAGGTGATTGTAGCTGGTATTGGAGAAAGCTCTGTCGAATCAAGATTTTCTTTGGTTCTGCTGCTATTACTTCAGCTGGTATTCAAGGGAAATTTCGGTCTGACAAGCTTTATAACAGTCAACTGGCTCGGGAACAAGTAGATTGCCATCGGTCTGTTTGGAGTAAGCAAATCCTTCCTAAACATAGGTTCATGTTGTGGCAAGTAATTAACTCCCACCTTCTAACCAGAGACAACCTCACCAAGAAGAACGTTCAGATAGTCTCTAGCTTGTGCCCGGTCTGTGAGAATTGTCTTGAGACTCACTCTCACCTGTTTTTTGACTGTGCTCTGTCTTCCCAGTTGATTAAGTGCATTTTCGAGTGGCTGGGGTTTCAGGCGTGGCCTTTGGAGTTCCAGCACTGGCTGGTTTGGCTGACTAGAGCCAGGAATGGTACTAAGGCAGACATTGTGAACATGATTTTTGCTGCAGTTGTCTACAATATTTGGAAGAATAGAAATAGGTGTATATATGACAATTACTCTTAATCTGTTTTGAGTTTAGTTCAGGATATTAAATTCACAACTAAGTTTAGGCTCTACAAAGTGTATAGACACAATATGTCGATTCATGATCAGCTTTTCATTGAGCATATTCTTTGTAATTAGCTACTGATTTCTTTGTTTCGGCTGGTTCCTCTTTCTGAGGTAATTCTAGGCTGTTAGGTTGTATTTGTTCTTTGTTCAATGAAGTTTTCTATTCTTCTTGACAAAAAAAAAAAAAAAAAAGATTTGATCTGCAACACAAGAATAATTTGTAATAATATGAATAATTTTTTTTTACCTAAACTTAAATTATTTTACAAGTTAATTCCAAAACAGATATGAAAATTGAAAAAGAAGAGTAAGAATAGTTGGTCAAAACTTTAGGAGATTGTCGTTGCCGAATATGCAGGTGGCCGGAGTCTTGATTGGATCTTGAGGATGTCGCTGGAGCTGAAAGTGGTTGCGTCGTAGTTGGAAGTTCTTGGAGGCTTTGTGTGACTTGATTTTGAGAAGAATATTACAATGCTAATTACGATAGCATCTGTATTTTGCTCATGTGTTTTTATTTAAAATTTAGTTGTCATATTTAGTTAGATAACCATTGTGTTTTCATGTTTATTTTAATACATTTTCCAGTATTACCATAATTTTACACCGCAATAATATAAAAGTACAAAAGTCATATTTATTAAAAAATCACTTAAAATAATCCAATTTTAAGAGCTCTTACTTAAATTGAAAAGGTACCCTTTGCGTAAACTGAATTTGAAAATTGAAATGTTTGAAAAGTGATCTGTTTGATGAGTTGCAGATTTGACTCAAAATACCAATAATCCGAAGAAGATGAATCTCTACGCCCACGACCTCTCTCTTCTCGACTTCAATTATGGCTTTTCCGATTCCATTGACGATTCTTTTTCTCTTCGTCGAACTATGCTTAATTCCGCCCTCGCCCATCACGACGAAGATTTCTACTACGACCACCGCACTATGCATAATAATCTCGCTACCCCCAAGAAGCCTATTGCTCCTCCTAGCCACCGCCACGATGGCACTTCGCCGCTTCCTTTGGGTATGGACTGGAGTCCTCCTCCTCGCAAATGGGTACTCTTCCCAATTCCTCGATTGACCATTCCTAATATGTATATATCTTATTGATGGATGGAGATTTGATATTAATTTGAGCTATTCCTAATATGTGTTTTTTTTGTTCATTGCGATTGTTTCTGTGATTTTAGTTTGTATATGCCTTTTCTTTCTTTCTTTCTTTCTCTTTCTTGTTTGGTCATTTGAGTATATAGATAAATGTCTTGTGTGGTGGGAGGATGATATATATAATCAAATATGACGTTTTTGGTGTGCAAGTAGTTGTTTTGTTCTTCTTTAAATGTTAGCTGAAATTCATAGCTTCTGAATGTAGGAAGGACGGGACTCTGTTTGGCCACATGATCCTCATACAGGATGGAGCTATTGCTGCGTAATTCCTTCTTGGACTTTTCTGCCCAAATCAAGAGGTTCAGAACCTGTGGTGGTATATTTTTTAGCTTAAATGTTGTGAACTGTCTACTCTTTTTTTTTTTTATACTAAGCCACATTGAGCATGAACTTTCTAGTTCGTACAACCATTTCAATGATTGCATAAAATTTGCTTTTTTTTTTTGGTCTGTTACTTGACGTTTGCAATATTATTATTCTCTATTAACATTCATTGGCAACAGTTTTACAGGGTTCAAGTTGGTATACAATCACCAGAAGGTGTCACCACAGTAAGAGGGATATTACGAAGATATAATGATTTCTTAAAGCTTTTTTCTGAAGTAAGTATATAGATTTTCATATGCCACCGAAATTGGCATTCCCTAAGTTACTGCTTCACATAGTCATTTGCAAAATAGATGACTTAGGATGCCACAGATGATTTGTTTTTACTAAATTTGTATGCTTTATCCATCAATTTGACCTTTTACGGTCTTGTGTAGCTTAAAAAGGCATTTTTCACAAAGGATGTACCTCCAGCTCCTCCAAAGAAGCTCCTGCCAATAAAAAGCCAGGAACATTTGGAACAGGTACTGTAGAGAGATATTTGTCTCATTAGTGTATTGGTATTCGGGTGCTAAATGATTCTATGCAATTCAAATATAAATTTATAACAAAACTTCTCTTTTGGGTTTTGTTTTCATAGCACTGACTGACTAGATCGTTACTAAACTTTAACGCATCCTTCTAGAGACAAAGTGTGCGGTGGGAATGCAAAACAAATATATCTGTCTTCTTATTCTCAAATTGGATTCATTTCTTGCAGCGAAGGTGTGCTTTGGAGGATTGGATGGAAAAGTTGTTATCAGACATTGATTTATCTAGAAGTTTCCAAATAGCAGCTTTTCTTGAGCTTGAAGCTGCTGTGAGGTCTTGTAGGTGTTTCTTTGATACGTCTTGATTTTATCTTTCTTTCTTTATTTTAATCTTTAGCAACAATCTGCTGTAATTTTACCAATAGAAGCATTTCTTAAGTATATATGTATACATATATATAGATTGTTTTTCATGGTTCTTACTTTTTTTTTTCCCTGTAATGCTTTCAGCATTTAATGATGTCGACAAGCAAAGTTCAGACGGAGATTCTTCTACTAGTGGTGCGGTTCCACCATTGTTGTTACAAGAGAACTCAGATATGGCATCAAATTATGGTGACGAGATGTCTTCTGAGAAATCTGAAATTAGAATGACGCATGAAGGGGTGGGAAGAATTGTAGCCACAGATCACATAAGCGAGGATATTACTAATGTTAAACTTCTTCACCTCAATGGAACTGAGTTCATTCCTGACCCAGTGGATTCCAGAGCTAGTGGCCATTCTCAGAGACTGTCAACAGAGAGTATAGGAAGTGAATCAATTAGTGATGCCGACCTTCCTGGAGGTCCAAGAAATGCATATACTTCTGTTGACCCGGATTTACGATTTCCTAGAGGTGTAGTTGCTACCTTTCCATCCGATGAGAGACATAAATTGAACAGGGTCCTTATGACATTACAGCAGAGACTAGCAACAGCAAAAGCAGACATGGAAGATCTTATAGCCAGATTGAATCAAGAAGCTGCCGTGAGACAATATCTTACAACAAAAGTACGTTTTGTTATGATGACATGTCAATGCCAAGTTCGTCTTTTCAGTATTGAGAACTTTGAAAAATTCATTCGCAGGTCAAATATTTGGAAGTGGAACTTGAGACTACAAAGCAAGCTTGTACTGAAAATATACAACAGACTGTTTTCACTGAAAAGGAAAAATTTACTCAAATGCAATGGGATGTGGAAGAGTTTCAGAGGAAGTGCATGCAGTTGGAGTTAAAACTGAAGTCTGAAGAGGTTTGTTCTCCACTATTAACTTTTACCTGGGTCTCCTTGTCCAATTGTTGAGGTCTTCTAACAAATAACAAATAAAATTGCAGGAAGGGAAAATTCGTGCAGAGTCAACGAAGATGTTAATCATGGATGAGAATAAGATGTTGTCACAGGAGTTGGATGCCACTAAAGAGCAGCTTCATAATTTGCAGAAACATCATGAAGCTTTTGAGTTGAAATCAAAGACAGAATTAAAGCTACTTGTTAAAGAGGTCAGATCTCTTAGAAATTCTCAGTCAGAACTGAAGGAAGAGCTTAGTCAACAGATGAAAGAAAAATTGAAATTAGAGGTGTTGTCTTTAGTCTTTCCTATTAATTCTTCATTATTCTATTTGACATATTTATAGTATGGCAATATCCGCTCTGATATTTTCAATGGTTGATGAATCTAAAATAAGTATAAGATACTTTCAAACTTTAAGGGATCCTGAAAGCATATTAGGATTCAAATCAAAATCCAATTCGTCTGTTTTAACGATGCGAAACTGATGTTTTTATGTTTCAGAGGGTTCTTGAAAAGGAAAAGAAAAAGGCAGAACTTGCAAATGCTGCTAATGAGAAACTGCTGCATGAATGTGAAATTCTTCGTACTAGGCTTGAGGAATGTAGCGTTAGTTTCCTTGTTGAGGAGGAAGATAAGTTAGTTTTGGACACTTCGTTGCCTTCTGACACTATGGATTTGCTAACAACATCTGACAATCGAATTGGTCTCCTTCTTGCTGAGGTACTCATCTTAATAAATACTAATTAGTGTGCTTTCATTTTTAAAAGTAGTGGTTAAAACACTTTTTTTATATCACAACCATTGATTTTTGATTAATTGCAGGCACAGCTCCTTGCACAGGACATGGAAAATGTTGACGAGTCACATTTGGAGAAAGTCAACGGCAATGACAACAATTTGAGGAAAACTGAGGATAAGTTGAGGCAGATTCTAACAGATACACTAGTTGACAATGCCATATTAAGGAAGCAGGTCAATTCAGTTATACGATGTGCCCTGAGAACAAGTTCTAAAGATAATGATGAAGAAGAGGACTCCACTTCGAGGAGAACCGCTCTTAGCAAATTTTTAGAAAATTAACTAACGCTAAATGTATATCCAATCGTATGTAAATAAATAATTTCCCACAATTTTATTTGTTTTAGAATTATGGATTGGATGCTCGAAATGCGCTCTGTGTAATATAATTAGTTCTTAATAAACATATTTAAATAAACATGCAAATCATATCTTATTTAAGTGCTGCTGAGTATAAAGCCTAAACTGCGTAAGAATACATAGTATTGCAAGAACTCTCAACAAACAAAAGTATAAAAAATGAAAGGGGAAAAAATGAAAAATCTCTAAATTTGATAAAAAAAAAAAACAAAATTAATGCTTGGTAAGTCATATAGTTTTTACTTTTTAGACTAAATACGTACAAAAAAGGAAACTTTAAACGGTTTGATGCTTGTCTTTCACATCACCACAAAATGGCTGTGTGTGCTTGGGAGGAAAAGAATGTAAGCAGGCAGCCGTGTAGTTGGTATGAGTTTAGAGCTTAACAAATGAGGACTTTACATCTACTACTCTACTCTCCTCCTCCTCCAAACATCCCCATCATGTCTTTGTTATTACCCATTTGCTTCATTAAGCTCTGCAATCCACCCATGCCGCCGATCTGCTTCAGCATCTGAGGTGGGAGCACCTTGCTCATGTGCTGTGCATTCATATTTCTGGATAGAGCACTCATTTCACCCTTCTTAGGAATCTTAAGCCCCTTCATTTTGCCCCATACCTTAGCAAGGCGCTTGTACTCTTCCAACATCTCCATTACTTCCCTAACAGGGCGACCAGAACCTCTAGCTATCCGCATCATTCGGGACTCATTCATAAGCTTAGGGTTTGTACTATCCAACTCTGCAGCATAATAATACCAGTAAGCTATCGGGCTCAAGAACAATGAATTGATATATAGACTGAAGAATTATTCCAATTACTGTTACTTGCCTTCATTTGTCATTGAATCCATCATAGTCATGTACCGCTTGATCTTTGCCTGGCTTTCCTTTTCACGTCCTTTTGGCATTATTTCAGTACTAAATCCTGGTAGCATTGAGAAAACCTGCATGAACCACCCACTCCAGCATTAAAATCAAAGAAAATTAATCTAAACATCATGTAAAGAAACACAGGTAGATAAAGTCAAGTTGTAACCTGGCCTATTGGACCCATTTTCATTAAGTTCTGGAACTGCTCATACATAATCCTCAATGTGAAATTTCCTTCTGAAAGCTTTTGTAGGAGCTCAGGCTGCTGATCCATTGGAACGACTTCATGAATCTTGTCCATAAATCCAGACCAGTCTCCCATTCCTGGCCACAAAAACAGTTTTCATATCTATATGTTTACTAATTTAGAACATAATTCGCGGGGGGGGGGGGGGGGGGGATGAGGAGCACACCTAAGAGTCGACTGACAAATGGTTTGACATCAAAAACTTCAAACTCGTCCATATGCTCTCCAGTTCCAATAAATATAACAGGACTCTTTGTTGCTGCAACACTGCACATAATTAAATTGTCAAAGCTAATAAAGAACCAGGCTATTAATGAAAATGCACTCCAATTACAAATTAAAGAAGAGTTCATGTCACAGATCACTGATGCCAACTCGAATGAGATATTGCAACTGAACTTACGCACTAAGAGCACCACCTCCCTTTGCATGGCCATCCATTTTGGTAACAATTACAGCTCCTACTGAAACACTTTGTTTAAAAGCTTGAGCTTGATCAAAAGCTGCCTGACCAATACTGCTATCCATAACGAATATAACAAGATCTGGGTTCTGGAACATTACAGGAAAACATAATTAAAGAAAGAAACGTATCAGTACCTTTTCTTTCCAGTTAAGAATAAATGAAAAAGAGAAATGGAATTCCGAAACAAAATTTACCGTTGCTTCAGAAACTTGACGCATTTCTTCAAAAAGAGCGGCTTCTTGCTTGTGACGTCCACTAGTATCAACAATTATAAGATCACAGTTTTCTTTCTTGAATCTTTCCACACCTTCAACTGCAATTTTTACAGGATCCGACTCCATATAGCTGTATGAAAAAGGGAAAAACCATAATCACTTAAAATGTTGAAGAATTCACTGTAAATGTATGTCCTATATCTTAAGTAATAAGCAGATGCAATTGATGGAAGGCATGACTGTCATACTACAGAGCTAAATAGATTAGTTATAAAGTCTACATAAACTGTATATTACTCGCAAGAAAATAAAATTACCTTCCATAAAATGGAATCTTAGCTTTAGTGGCATTCTGCTTCAGCTGATCAAAAGCACCCGCACGAAATGTATCTGCACACACCAGGGCAGGCTTCCAACCTTTTTTCTGGTGGTAATATGCATACTTTGTACATGTAGTAGTTTTTCCGGACCCTGTTTTTTAAAAAAAAATAAATAAATGAAAAGGAAAGAAAGGAAAACATTCAATAACAACAAATCATTAGACATTAAAAAGAATGCGACAAAGCAAAAGCATAATACTATTTGTTTGACGTTTTTGGAAGATTAATATGTTACTTATGGTTGAAAAATTACTTCAAACAATCAGCATAGAGTAATGCAATATGGAACATACCTTGTAAACCAACGAACATTACAACGCTCGGTTTTCCTTTTTTAGGAGTGAAAGAAGGTTTTCCAGGATCCAGCATTTTGCATAGTTCATTAAATATAGCCTAAAAAAAACCTTTCATTATTTCACAAAATCATAATCGAAGCAACATCATAGCAGAAAGGGGTTTCATACTTGATGCAAAGAGATGAGCGACGAGGATTGAAGACCCAAAGGCACTATAATTTAAAAAACCAAAAAAAAAATTCAAAGACCACTGAAAGATTTTTTTTCCCAATAAAAGTTCAAGCAATAACCCAAATTGAGATTACATATAAGAAAGCATAAAAAAAACGTACTTGCTGGATAATCTTGCGCTTGTTGTGACCAGCAGCGAGGTCATCCAAATTGACAATCTTCTTGATATTCGTCTGCATATCACGGACGAGCTTGAATTGTACATCGGACTGGAGCAGAGCGCGACTGATCTCATTGAGGCAATCATTGAGGACCTTCTCATCAATCACAGTGGCATTGCTCATCTGCTGAAGAGCGCGGGATATACTCCCGCCTAACTGTGCTAACACCATCTTGGCTAATCAGATTCGGAGAAGACGAAGAAGGTATCGATAGAGATCTCCTTAGAAATTGAATTACAAATCTTCGATTGGAAAATTAGGGTTCAGGCTAGGGTTTGGGGAAAAGGGAAGAAATTGAGAGAATATTAGATTGGGGATGAAGACTTCTTATTATTATTAAGTAATCGTCTTCTTCTTCTTTTTTTTAATACAAAGTTTTTTGTGCAAAGCCAACGGATGTGATTTGTGTTTTCTTACTCATCAAGCATCTTCGTCATGCTCACGAATGAATTTGACTCCTTTGAGGTCTGCTTATTTATTTATGGGAAATTTTCATAAATATGGCTTTTTAGCTATAATTGTGCAAAAATATGGGAATCAATCTTTTTATAATATGTATGGAAAATTTTATACAAGGAAAACTTAGAATATGGGAAAAATAAGTACATGCTATAATTGAAATTTAAACAACAACACATCAGCACAAATCACGGGTACACATGTAATTACCCATTCAATCCTCCTCTCCTCTGCTCATTTGCTCATGCGTGAAACATGATCAAAAAAACACGTTACTATTCCTTCCATCTCCAGCACGCAATTCTCCGGTGATAGCTTCCTTCTCCGGCAACGACTCGCATCTCCGACGATCACCACAACAATCGACCAACTCTAGCAAAGGTTTGACCTCATCTTCTGTCAAAAAAATGCAAGAAAAATCTGATCACTAAACAAATGTTCCCTTTCTGCAGAAATCAAAAAAATTCCAACATTCTTCCAATCAAACCAGCTGCAATCTTTGAAGATTCTGGCGACCTGCATATCCACTACACGATCAAGAAAACAAGGTTTGCAAGAAACCGATTCCTCTGTCAACTCTGTTCTGCTGTCATTTTGTTTTTTTTTTTTTTTTTTTTGCAAACTATGTTCAATCTACTATATTATTTGCAACTATTATCTTGATTATAATAAAAATGATCATGATCAAATGTGCTTGCTAGAAAACAAAAACAATTTATAAACTAAAAAATAGGAAAAAAATATCGAAGCTCACTGGTTTGTATACATTGATTAACCAGAAAAAAAACAAGAAACATTCAGAAACATTAGGACAACCAGTTACTTGGAATAACATGCAATAAATTCAACTAAAATGTTTCAGTATGGTATGCAATTACAGATTAAGGGAACCAGTTACCTTCCCACTGGTTTTTCTACATTCATTAACCAAAAAAAATAGGGAAGAAACAAGAACTCTGAAAATTTGACACTCTAATTTATCTTTACAAAAAAAAAAAAAATTATTTGATGTAGCTGGGAAGATTTACTACAAAAACAATCAGTAACAATAGGGTAACCAGTTACCCTAAAAAACAGAAAATAAATAAAACTAAGAGGAAATTACAACTATATAAAACTAAGGGTAAAAATAAGCAATATATGATTCATTATTAAGGTAACCAGTTACCCTGCAAAAAAAAAAAAAAAACAATGTGTAAAACTAAATGTAGCAAGTTACCCTGCAACAACAATCAATATATATAACTAATTTGAAAAACATAAAATATATAAAACTAAGTGTGACCAGTTACCCTACAAAAGCTAAATGTTTCAGGAGAATATGTGATTAAATATTAAGTTAACCAGTTACCTAGCCCGTTTAGAACCAACTAACTGCTTAAAAAATTGCCAAATATTACAGATATGGACAATATTACTTCTTTGGTTCAATATGGAGGCAATTGGAATGAAAACAACGAATACCAAGGATACACAATGTCTGGGATATTAATACCACCAAATTGTTCTCTTGACAACTTGGTGAATTTGATAAAAAATGAGATAAAGGAAAAAACAGCAACTATTGAAGTTTCTTATCAAGTAGAAAAAGGAACACCACCAATGAAGGTTGTAACAGACAATTCAGTGTTGTTCTTCCTGGAAATAAAGAAAAAAGTTGCTACTAAAATAACAAACTTACCATTGTGTGTCACTATAATTCAAGAATCAAGCAATGAAAATGGCCTTCTTCTACTAGCAAATCAGAAAGCTACAGCAGAAAAAATGGAGGTGGGGACATTATTAATGCAAGCAAATCAAGCTTCCATCAATGAACAAATGTTACTTGAAGAAGGAATGTCAAGCACAACAAATGAGGGCATAAATGTGTCATACATACCCCATTTTGCTGAAGAAGTAGCTGATTTCATAATTGAGGACAATACAAAAAGAAAAAAGAAGTTGGATGAAATCCAACTAGTAATATCTGATTACAGAGTGAACACAATAGAGCAAGGACAAATTTACAAGGATAAGAACACAGTCAAATCAGCCCTTAGCTACTATGCAATGCTGCATAACTTCCAGTTCAAAACAAAAAGATCAGAACCTAGAGAGTACCTAGTTACTTGCGCAGATGAAAAATGCAACTGGTTGGTGAGAGCATCTAAGTACAGAAATCAAGATTTATTCAAGGTACGGAAATGCAATCCAAATCACACTTGCTCTGTTGAAATTGTTTTGGAAGACCATAGGCAAGCAAAAAGCATCGTAGTTGGGGAATTAATAAAGAATAAGTACAAGTCAATCAAAAGAAATTACACTCCAAATGACATCATGAATGATATGAATGATGACTTTGGAGTAACTATGGGATACACAAAAGCATGGAGATCAAGAGAGAAAGCTTTGCGTCTAGTAAGAGGGAACCCCGATGATTCATATCAGAAGTTGCCAATATATCTTTACATGTTGAAGAAAGAAAATCCAGGAACAATAACACACCTACTCACAGACAAGGAAGATAGATTCAAATACCTATACATAGCTTTCTCTAACTCAATCAAGGGTTGGAGATACTTGAGGCCTATAATTGTTGTTGATGGAACATTTTTGAAAAATGCACATGGTGGTACCCTGTTTTCAGCATCAACGTTAGATTCAAACAACAACATTTTCGTGTTGGCTTTTGGAATATCAGACTCCGAAAATGATAACTCATGGCTATGGTTCTTCTCCAAACTGCGAGAAACCTATGGAGAACCCGAAGGTATGATAGCTTCAACGATATATTCTTGTTTACAAACAAATAGGAACATTTTACCAAAACAAAATACACAAATACATGCTATTTCTTTTAGAATCTGACCAAAGTAACTGGTTACCTTCACTAAAATAATAATAAAAAAAATGAAAAATACTTAGTTTTTGTTTTTTTATATTAAAATATTTGTACTCCACAGGATTGGCTATAGTTTCTGACAGACATAAGAGCATAGACAATGCAGTACATATGGTGTACCCAAATGTTTTCCATGGAGCTTGCATGTTTCACTTACTCAATAATTTGAAAGGCAAGTATGGGAGCCATGGAGAAGAACTACAAATGAAATTCATTGCAGCAGCAAAAGCATACACACAGACAGAATGTGAAAACTATATGAAAGGCCTTGATAGAATTGATAGACGCATTAGGCCCTATTTAGAAAAAGCCAAGTATGAAACTTGGGCAAGATCATACTCGCCAACAAAAAGATACACCATGATGACATCCAACATCGCAGAATCACTCAACGCTGCACTAAAAGCTGCAAGAAATCTCCCCATTGATATCTTGGTTGAATGCCTTAGAAGTTTGGTTCAAAAGTGGGTTTGGAACAACTCAAATAATGCAAATGGAACATTCACAAAAGTCTCTACAGCAACAGAAAATGAATTGAGACATGACATTGTTTCAAAAATGAAGTATGAGGTATGCAACTAAACATACTCTTACAAATCCTTATTCTGTCAATTGATGGTAACCAGTTACCTTCCATAAAAACAGGAATTTTTTTTTTACACAGAAGCATAACTAGTTACTTTAAATCTTAAGTCTAGTTAAAATGTTTATTATCTGATTCTAATTCATGACAAACTATTTTTAGGTCTTGCCTTTCAACACAATAGAATACCAAGTTCGTGATCAAAAGGGGATAAATTTCACAGTAAATATACATAATAGAACATGCACATGCAATAGGTTCCAAGAAGATGAAATACCTTGTGGCCATGCAGTAGCTGTCATTGCAAAAAGAAACTTGAGTGTCTATGATTATTGTGAAAAATTCTACAGAACAGAAACGTTGAAAGCATTGTATTAAGAAAATGTTCATCCTTTGCCCCATAAAGATGAATGGAATCTCCCACAACACTTGGACATACTAGTGCTGCCTCCAAATTCAACAATCCATGTAGGAAGACCAAGAAAGAAACGAATAAGATCAAGAGGGGAAAATAAGGTAATAATCACCTGTGGGAAATGTGCACAACCAGGACATAACAGGAAGACTTGCAGGAATCCTCCATTTCAGAAGCCAAATAAACAGAAAAAGCCAAAGACATAGATTCACATTCTACAGCAAAACAAACCTTTCATAGCTTTACTCATTGAAAGAGAGACTTTCATATTCATCAAGTATCATTCAGAATTTTAATAAGATTGTTTCAAATTGAAACACATTGATTGGTTATGCGAACTTATAAAATCATTTCAAAATAATTTTTTGGATTTGTTTGCTTCTATTTTTCAATGCTACAATCACTATAAATAAACCATGACGGAAAAAAAATGATCATACCCAGTTACCAATAATTAACAACAAAAACAACGATATGGGTAACTGGTTACCCTGAAGTTTCAATACAAGATAAATTACCCCACTATAACAATCTAGAACCCAAAAAAAAAAAAAAGAATTAAAACCTTTACTTTCTTCTATCACAAACTCGTCTATATATAATATTAAAGTTACTTTAATATTAATTTAATAAACGGGTTGCATAACTATAAAAAAGACAAGCTTAGGGAAAAAAAAAACACTTAAGTAACCAGTTACCCTCGGTATATTAGGAAACAAACAGCCTGAGTACCTAATTACCCTCAAATATCACCAATAAAATTAGTTAAACAACCCAACTAAGAACTAGTTTCCCTCAAGTTATTCCATAAAACAGTGGAAAAAAATACAAAAACAAACAGAAAACTAGCTACCTGATTTAAAGTGTTATCTAAAATATATATTAATAAATGTAATTAGCAAACAACAAACCAATGGGGAAAAAATTAAAATAAAAACAATTAAGTAACCAGTTACCCTTGGTATGTTAGAAAATAAACAACCTGGGTACCTGGTTACCCTCTAAATCATTCTTCCAAAAAGCTTACAGCAAAATAATTAACAAAATGATATACTAATATGTATATATAAAATGACCTTAAGAATCCCAATGTTTTACATAAGAAGAAAATTAAAAAAGCTAACTGTTAAACTAGAAATTGATTCATCATTCAATTACAGTTATAGAAAAGATAAAAAACCAAAAGAAATATAATATCACTAAAAGCCTATGCAGCAATTTTCATTCTTTTATGTCTCCTCTCCAGAAGATTATCAGTGAACTCATCACTAGTTAAGTATCCCTCAAGTTCTTTGTTCTTTCCATGATAGTACAAGCTGACAGCAATGTCTTTACGAAGGAGATGAACATCAATATTTTTAGGCATCTCATTCTCCTTCCCAAGAATTAATTGCTCAGCAAAATAAGTACAAAACACCCCACAATCACTACATAATAGAAAAAAGAAAAAAAAAAACAACTAAGAACATATAAACAAAACAGAACACAAAAAAAAAAAAAAAAAAACTAAAATCAAATAAACAAACTAACCAATCAGTCTGTTGAGGAATGCCTTTAGCAATGCTCAACTTCAAAGCCTCATTCTCTACCACATCATACGGGCTAACATCAAGATGAATATCTTTACAAACATAGAAATCAATCATCTCCAGAAGAAGAGGAATCAAAACAGCAAATGCCTCAACGACAGGTAAAGTCTGATTTTCATGCTTTGCACCAGACATTGAATCATACACCGTAAGAGATCTGTGCTGTACATTAAAGTGCAACAAAATCCAGTGCATAAGACCATTCACATTAACAGGCATGACAACATCATCAAGCAAATTCCAATGAGTTGCACAAAACATGGATTCCCCCTTAATTATCTTCAAAGCAACGCATCTCTCATCTATTTTAAATGTGCCACTACCTTTTTTCTTAAAATCTTCATACATAAACACTATGTTTTGCCCAAAACAAGTGTCAGTCGTAGATACTCTTCTCTTCAAATCTGTAGACAATTTAACCTTTCTCCTCAAGTAACACATCATCACATCAATATGCTGCATAATAAATAAAATACATGATTATAAAATGATATGGGTAGAAACAAATCTACTATGACAGACAATAAAACTTTTTAACACAGGGGAAACTGGTAACCATCATCAACACAAAAACCAGTTACAATGATTGGGTAACCAGTTACCCAATGAACTACAACAAAGCAAACAGTAAGGTAACTGGGTACCCAATAACATCATAATATATAGCATAAAATAGATCACCAGACTTATTACCTTGTAAAAAAAAAAAAAAAACTCCAACATGAAAAACCAGATAAATTAAAAAAGCGAGAATCTCACCGATGAATCAATGAATTGCCCAGAGAAATAAAGGCTATGAAACCAAACCTTCTCAGAAATACGAACAAAAGTGAAATTAATTGGTGGGTCCACAGAATTATCATCATATTTTTTAAACCTGAAAAATACAATAAAAAACAAAATAAAAAGCTTAACAAATTAATCATACATATAACACATATAACAAACTTTAAAACAAATAATGGTTATACATACTTGTTCATTTTCTTCAAACCATGATTAATCTAGGAATCAAACTCAGACAGCTGTTCTTTAGTGTGATTATCACCAAGTTCATTGGAAAAGGGACAAATATTATCCAATATCGTCCTCTTTCTTTTTTGTTTCACGCCAACTTCAGAAGATCCAAATTTTGTTAAGAAAGGAGATTTTACAACAGCGCTTGGCTTCGCTTGCCTTTTCCTTCCCAAAATCAGTCCAGTATCAACTGCTTGTGCATCATCATACTTCACAATTGACCACTTACTTTTATCCTCCAAAGAACTACTCTCTTTAAGTGGCCTCTCAACTGAATCATTAATAACTCTCCATATTGCATTAGAGACATGAAATGTGGGAGTTTGAGGACTTGAGCATACACTTGAGTCAACCTTAATTGGCTCCTGAAAAAAAAAAAATATACAAAAAAAATACTACATTACAAACAAGAAAACACAGAGGAAAAAAACCAATTGCTTAAACAAAAAAAAAAACGAAAATAAGATCTTACTTTAACAGTAGAAAAAAATTGTGAAGCAATCTGAACGGAATGCTCCAAATCAGCCCCTAACTCCTCACCAATATCAACATTTTGGTAACCCCCAGAGGAATGACCATCAAAAAAATCTTAAAAAAATACAAAAACCAGCAATTTTTAAACAAAATAGACATCATAAAAGGGAAACACACACCACAACAGAAACCAGTTACCTCCGAAGAAGCCTCAGCATGCATAGGATCTTCAAACTCTCCACCAACATTATGATTACCAGCTGCTGCCATAGATGCCTTAATACCATCCAACAAAGATTTAACAGAAGCAAAATCAGATGCAAAGGCTGCCTTCAATTCAGAAATTGCAATCAATATAGACTTCTGCGAATCTTGCACTTCAACCAATTTTGATTGAATGGCAATAAGATCCTGATGCATATCTGAGGAACTAGCAGCATCGTCATCGGGTGGATCTGTCGGCAAAAACTTGCTTTCAAAAGACAACCCTCTCAGAATAGGCAGTCTCATTTCTTCAGTAGCAGGCATTATGACATTAACATCATACTGCAAGAATCAATTTTTTTTAAAAAAAAACAGGCAACACAAAAATAACTGTGACAAAGTAACTAGTTACCCAACTATAAAACAAACATAATAAAAAATAGAAAGAAAACGACAAAAAAAAAAATTGAAAAAAAAAACAAAATCAATACATCTTCCTCCAACAGAACGTTATCAACCAAATACTGATATGACACACTTCCCCTGCTTGTCCAATTCAGAATCCTTGGAAACAAACAATTAACCCGTCTACACAAAGCTTGAGAACAAGAGGGAATTGTCTCATATATCCATATAAGGAAAGCAATAGGGAAACCATAGCACTTATAACTATAGTTATCCAGTGATCCATTAGCTTTCCTAGGAACACAATCATACATGGCGTTCCTATCTTTCAAAACTGCCCGCATCACACATCTAGTTCTTTGCCACAACACTTTCCCAAAAGCAAACTTCTTCATCTCAGCAAAATTGGAATCAACCATGGCAAAGAATGAGTTGTCAACACGAGTCTCAGTTTGAGTCCCGAACAAAAAATTGGCTAACAAATGAACAATAGCCAACTTAACGACAACCTCATCACCTTTCTTCTTCAAGTTTTTATCATTGAATGCACATGCAACCTCCTCTTTCCTAAGCTTTTCTTCCTTCCTGGGTTTACCTTCGTACAATGGAAAAAGAGATTTCCTAAGCCCTAAATCAGCCTCTTTGAACATCCCGAAGTCAACACTGCCCACACATTTCAAACCAGTAATCAGGGGAAACTCACTGATTGAGAACCTAACTAATGTGCCACCCAAGTTAAACCAAAACTCGGATTCTTCATTTTTTTGATAAACCTCCCGAAGCAAAACACTATGAAATAACTGTGCCTGAAATGTAATATCAGGCATATCCAAAAAGTGACCAAAAGGAGTTCTTCGAAACATTGCTTTTTGTTTCGAACTTAAAACTGCCTTAATCTCACTAATAACAGACGGCTTATTCCACTGTTGGACTTTACTTCCAAAACGCCTGTCAGGTTTAATTCTGAAATGCGCATCCTAAAAACAAACATGAGAATCAATTACACACTGATAACATAACAGTAAACAGAATAAAGAAACTATGAATAATATGAAGGGGGGAAAACAAACAAGGTAACTAGGTACCTATTATAAAACAATAAATGTAAACAACTAACTCGGTACCTATAAATCCAACAAAAAAATATAAAAAATAAAATAAAAAGAAAAGTGGAAAACATACAGAAAAATGAAAAGTTAACATTAAACTAAACAAAAATTATACAATAAAATCAACACAAAAGTAACTAGGGACCACATGATAACACATTACAAGACACTAAAACTTAAGAAACATAATAATACGATTAAACCATACAAACTAAACAGGAACCACAGAAAGAAAAGCAAGGCCAAACACATATAAACTATTAACTTTAAAAAAAAAAACACTAAACATCAACAATTAACTAGGAACCTAAAAAAACAAAAAAAAATTATAAAAAAAGAAACAGTAAGGGCATAACATAGATAACAGGGAAACTTAAAAACATTAAAATAACAACAAATGATAAAAGTAAATCAATTGAAAAAAACTAGGGACCACATGAGAACACATGACAAAAAAAACTAAACATAATCATACACTCAAACCATATCAAAGAAACAAAGCACCACAAACAGAAAACAATACCTCTAGAATGCACTTTGAACTTTGTTTTATATGCATGTTTTTCTAGTTACCTAGTTACTTTGAACTTTGATAAATGTCGAACTGGCAATGTATGAAATCAGTAGTATACATCAAGGAGTATGAGCAAGTTTTATCATTATTTAATTGACAAAACCACACACAAACACACATTAAGATATTTATATATATATATATATAAACATGCTCTAAACTTGAAGTTACAGCAAGTTAGAGCCAGTTTCATCATAATCTAATATAAAGATGAAGGCATATGATATTAATCATATATGTGGGAATTACAAATATCATATAAGATTTCCCTCAAGGGAAAGATGCAGCAAAAAAGAAAAACATACATATACACATAGGAAAAAAAAAATCAAGGTAACTAGGTACCTTAACTCTACTCTGACGATCTTTCTTTATCCCAGCAGCAGTTCTCTTGATCCTTGAAGAACCCTTAACTTGAGGGGAAGAACGCAAACAGCCATCAACACTTGTTGATGAAGAACCAACATTACCTCCCTTAAAAAACATAAATATAAATACAAAAATTGAAAATATGAACAATGAAAACAACATACAAATAAATATACGATTCCAACTCAAAAAAACAAAAATCAAACTAACAACCAAACCAAAACACTGAAAGAAACACGATACCTTAACGTTAGCTCCTTCATTGTCGGCAGGAACCGTCGGAGTTCGAGGAGAACGGCGCATTCCGACAACGATCAAGAAAATTCACCAAAGTTTCTGAAAAATGCAGTCGACCAAACTCCTAAACAACAACTACGATGACCGAAAACAACTCCAATCACACCAAAATACTCATCAACAAACCCCGATCACCAAACCCAAATCGCATGCAAACATCTGAAGAAAAAAAAAGAAAAAACGCTCGGGAAACAAAGGGAAAAAAACTGATCGGAAAAGGTAAAGTAAAAGAAAACTACCTTTGTAAAATTTTAAAAAATTACATAAAATAAAATTACCTAACTACCCCTGGAATTAAAAAATAATCATTAGAAACAATATATGGCATAATAAGACATCTTAACAAAAATATGGGAAAAAAAACCACAAAAGTGATAAAAAAGTATAAAAAGCCATACAAAAGTTAAGATGAAAAAAAAAGCCATATTTTTTAAAATATCAATTAAAAGTCTATATAAAATGTAATTTCCACTTTATTTATTATTATTTTAAATTTATGTTTGGGCTGTGTGGGCCAGATTTTGTAAAGGATCGAATTGGTTTTGATATTTGTGTTTTTTTATATAATTTAAAACTGTATTTAAAAATATATATAGCTTTAGATTTTTTTTGTTAAATTAAAGTTTCGAATTAAAAAAATATCTTTTTAAATTATTTAATTTTAAAATGCAGTTGTTGAAAAAAATCTAGTATTAAATATTTATCGACCATATAACAAATATATCACTAATTTTTCAAACAAAAAAAAATTACAAATATAATATTCAGTTATTCTATTTATTTATTTTAACACATATTACGACCTCTAGTTATTTATTTAAGTATATAGTTCAATAATTCTGCTTTATGTAGTTTTTTTTTCATATTATTTATATTCTTGAGATTAATGTTTTTTATTAATGGTATTGATTTTTTTATAAAAAAAATAATACATTATTGTGTATCTTCTTACATGTGTTATTTACTAAGCATGTTCTAACAATTGATAAAAAAATCTTACAGTAATTTTAATTTTAAAATAATATTTTAAAAAATTAAATTAATATATTCAAATTATAACTAATATTTTAAAATTATTATTTTGAAAATGAATTTTAATCGGGAATTAAATTACCACAGCTTTTAACTGAGTAAAAAATGAGCTCTCATACATATTTTTTGTTTTATTAATTATATAAAATATATATTTTAGAAAGAGGGGCAGAGAAAGAACTAGTTATCTTTACTCTCGACTCTGCCCAACAAAGAGATAAAGAGAAATAATGTTAGCAGCGACCGCATCAACCACGGCATCCAAGCTTTACTGCTCGAGCTCCGACCACTGGCGGCTAAGGACACCAAACAAGGCCATGGCTTCCACAAAGCTAGCCCCACTTCCACTGCCATTTTCTCGGCACTCATTTGAGACCACGCCCAAAGGCTCCTCCTTCGTCAGAGCTCTAAAAGAAGAGAAAGATACCAATGACAGCGCTTTCGCCTCTAAGGTCTCTCTCTCTTCTGTAGCAAGTTTCTTAGATTACCCATTGCCCAGATGAGATTAGATGAGTTTGTTTCTACTATTCTTTCTTGACATGAACCATAACATGAAATGGAATTTCATGGCATGGCATGGCATTTGATTTGTTGTTTACAGGAGGATTTGGCTTATTTGGGGAGATTGGCAACTGGGTCTATCGTAGGTGCTGGTGTAATCAAGTATGGAAGCGTAGTTTTCCCAGATATAACCAGACCCAACCTCACGGAGGCTCTATTCATCATACTTTCTCCTGTTATTATAGCTGTTTTGCTTCTAATCAATCAAAGTCGCAAAGAAGAACCAAGCTAGAAACTTTTTTCTTTTAAACTCTCTTACGAACTCATTCTGTAATGGATATTGGAGTAAAAATAAAAAACTTGCCTCGTGTATTATGTCTCTATTCAAAATTTGAATGCATATCAAACTATGAATGCAGAGCAGATGGCTATTTAGTATTACTTCGCTTGTTGGGTTTCTAAGATTTACAAGTTACAAAGACATAAAAAAAAATTATCTGCCACTGCAGTCCTTAGAGACCCAGGGCAGAAAGGTCAGCCTCCGTTAGGTGGGGGGAGCCGTTGTCTGTTCGAATTCACCGAATGAAAATCCCAGCCTAGAGGTTGTCTTTCAGCCATTTTAGAGCTCCATTTGCAACAGAGCTGCCAAATAGGAGAATACATGGGATATGAGGGTACGTATTAGATTTTATGTTATGGGGAATACAAGACTTGCTTGCATATAATCAGAGCACAAATAAGAAAGTATATGTCAAAGGAGAGAAGTTATTACCCAGCAAAGTCCTTTAGCTTCTGCAAAATGTCATCCTGATCTCCTGATTCCTCTGTTTTCTCTTCGACGCTCTCGACTGGACTTTCTGTACTCTTAGCTACAGAAACAAAACATAATATGAAATCCACACAAACCCAAGTACAGAGCTACTACAATCATGTTACTTACTACTAACTGGCCGAGGTTGTTGGCGAGTTCTTGGGCGGCTGGCATTGGTATTTTTCAGTAAAGCTAGTTCTTCAAGCAATTCGCGCTCCTTGGAACTGTAAATATAGGAAAGGAAATATGAAAGAGAAAACTTTAATTCAAGTTTACAATCAACTCTTCCATCTGCACTCGTGTGATATCATTTTGCTAAATTTATTTCTTGAGTGAATTTCGAGCTACGCATCTAGAAGTTGTTTTCATAACAATAGCCCAGTTCAAGCATCGTAAGTTTAAATACTCCCTTCAACTTCATCACATTCCCAACATTCTCTCTAATCCTTGAGCAGAAGAAATCAAAGAGAACCCATAACAAGAGAGGGAAGGAAAGCTTATGCTATACCTAATACGATTTGGAATGGCAACCTTGATTGTAAATAGATGATCACCACGTATTGATGGTCTGTTCAATTTTGGTGCACCTTTCTTTGACAAAACGAGAGTATCCCCAGGTTGGGTACCTGGTGGAATTTGAAGTTCAGTCATTCCTTCAACCGTCTTCACCTGATAAAACGCCAGAATTCCATCAACAGGTTGCATGCAAAGTACCGATGAGACATTACACTTAGCATTGCTATCTTCTACTTATATAAAATGGCTCAGAATAAAAATACTATACCATACCTTAACGACAGTCCCCAAGATGGCATCAAGATAACTGATAGATATTGTGGAATTGAGGTTTATCCCATCTCTTTGAATTCCTGCTATCTCTTCCACGTCAAGATATACAAAAAGATCTCCAGGAGGGCCCCTGATGAAATGCAAAGTTAAAATAGCTTCTGAACCATGTAACTAAGTGACATCTTTTGAAATTACAAAATGCACAACAAATTGATGTTAAGTAGTTTAGAAATCCTATAAAAAATGACAAAGTTAAGTGGAAATTGACTATATGAAATTGGCATCTACATTAACTATTAAACCAGTAGACACTCAACCCCAAAGAAAAAGTGGAACATTCTTCTTCAATCACTCACATAATAATTACAACAAGGAAAGTTAACCACATACCCTTTTGGTCCAACATCACCCTCTCCAGCAACTCTCAGAATACTGCCAGTACTAACGCCAGGTGGAATTTTAACTTTAATATTTTTCTTCACCCGAATGCGTCCTTCGCCTGAACATTTTCGACAGTATTCTGAAATGACCTCACCATCTCCACTACAAGTTGGACATACAGAAACCTATAGTTTGCAGGGGAAAAAAACTGTTAGATCATTATCTCCACCACAGATTGTCATACAGAAAACTTACATTAACAGAAGAAAACTAAGATTGTAAAATAAATGGTAAAAACGGATGTGACTGAGCAAGTATCAACATATAAAATAACGATCCATCCAACCAGGTGGGACCCAAAATTAACACAAGTCAACTAATCTCGATATGAGAGCCTATAATGCAGAGACATGTCCAGATATATGGGAAAAAATAGCGATGCATTACCTGGGAAAACATTCCAAAAGGAGTTTGCTCAGTTCTCATAACTTGACCCCTCCCACCACAAGTTGAACATATCCTATTTTTGGAGCCTAGTTTTGCTCCAGTTCCAGTGCAAGCTTCACATGTTTCCAGATGAGAAAGTTCGAATTCTTTCTCTGCTCCAAAAATAGCCTCCGCAAATTCTAAAGAGATGTCATATCTGCACATATTTGAATCATGCGTCAAATAATTATCAAAAAGAGAATTTAATTTGATACACGAGGATGACTAAATAAAAGGAAAAGGCACATATTTTTCAAGGATGACTAAATTAATGGAAAAGGTGCATATTTTTCAACCAGTTATGGAATATATCAGATTGCAAACTAGAAGATGTGCAACAAAAGAATTATTCTTGGAAGTTGCAAAAATATTATGATACGTTTTGAACAGTTCCAATGGGATATATGTTATATGATATAATGTAAGATTGACAGAGACAATTAAACTACACTAGTCTTTTTTTCAATTGCATATATCATGAGCAATTCTTTGACACCCTCAAGTTGCTATTTATAGAACCATCCAAATCAACATTCTCACAATAGTAGATGATATTCACAGCAACAGATGAAACTTAAAATTCCTTTCTCATGACTATTCACAGAAAATGAACGTTATTATTGTAAAGATTTTATAACTCACCGTATATCTTGACCCTTAGTAACAGTGCTACGACGGCGTGTTCCAAATCCACCTTGGTCCATACCAGGGAACCCACCCATGCTTGGTCCAAAAAATGTCTCGAATAAATCAAATGGATTAGTCTGCCAACATGTGAGGAAAAGAAATCAGAATAAGCTTAGCTATAGTACTCAATATAATCAAGCTAATTATGAGGGGGCCTACACAGTTTCATAGTTTCTGGTACACCTAATTTTTACTCTTTAACGTAAAAAATAAAAAATGTTTGCCACTCAAGTAAAAAAAAAAAAAAAAGAGCTTTCTAGGAGAGAAATATGTAACTGAACCATGAAACTAAGAGGGAAGTTCCAATCCTTTGCATTAGACGCCCAATTACAGTGATTAAGTTTTGCTCAAACATATTCGCTCTAGTAACTGTCACTAGTCTGATTTAAGGCAACTAAATAACATGCACATCCAACAAGAACATGAAATACCGTATAGGCACTTGATCCTCCTCCTACTGTGCTCTTAACTCCAGCTTCTCCATATTGATCATATAAAGCTCGTTTTTTATCATCTGATAGCACCTGATAGCGTTGTACTTCAGAATTCAAAAGACGATATCATAAATGTGAAAAGAAAAGAAAAGAAAATTAGGGAGGAGGTGAAGAGAGTAGACTGCATTAATCTCTTTGAAGTTATTCTTTTTTTTTTTTGAAAAAAAAAAAACCAAACAAACAAACAAATAACGCATGGAAGGTCAGATTGCATACCTCATATGCAGTACTGATTTCTTTAAACTTCTCAGTTGCTCCGGGTTGCTTGTTGACATCAGGATGGTACTTGAAAGCAAAAGAACATGTGGAAGATCAGATTGACATTATGTATTCTTCATGTACTATTAGTTATTGAAATAATAGAACTGAACCGGATTTTTTTGTGTAAGATATGACAGCAATTAGCACTGGAAAATGCCTTACCTACCAAACAAGGATTTTTATACAATAAGTGTTCTGTGTGTGTCTAAGATGAAAACATAAAAAACTATACAAAGGTCAATATATTAAATTTTGAAAGGTTATATAAAACTTGGATGCCAATTACCTAAGTTACATTACATTATTAGACAAATAAATTACTGATCTTGGAGACAATGAACTTCAATAAGGCGAGAACCTCTCTAAGCTATCACAAAGAAAGAAAAAAAATGAAATCCCAACTAAACACACCCTACGAAATGTTCCATTCAACATGTAAAAAGCGAGCCAAATACACTAAAGCTGTTTGCAATCTAGTATGTGTTACAGATCCTAAATTCATTTAGCTCTCGTTATTTTTTATTGTATCAATCAAACTTGACAATAAGTGATTGTTATGCACTGCTTTACTTCGTTATAAAGAATACGACATTAAATTGATAGGACCCATGGCAAAAAAACAAAAGATTGGATAAATGCTGTGGGTAATTTAATTTCTGAAATATAAAAACACGAAATGAACATCAGTACCTGGCGAGCTAACCTTCGATAAGCAGCCTTAATTTCCTTGCCAGAGGCAGATTTCGGAACACCGAGAGTGGCATAATAGTCCCCCGAAGCAGTAATCACGGACCCAAATCCACTTTTAGCACAGAGCCTTCTTGTATAAAGCTTCGAATGGGGCGAACAAGAATGAAGGGAAATTAAGCTTTTGTGCGACAAGAACGAAGAAGAGGAAGAGGAAAAGAGAGAAGTTGTTGGTGAGGTAACAAGGCGAGGGCGGTCGGAGACAAAGCTGAGTGAAGATGAAGGAAGGATTGAGAAAGAGATGGCGGCGGCGGCGGCCATTGAAGCGCCGGGAAATGCCGCTGGTCTCTAAGTGTTTGATACAAGTTCTATGAGAGTGAGAATGAGAAGAAACAGTCCCTAAAAAGTTTCATATTAGTTCGGGCTTCGGGAGAGAAAATGAAAAAAAAGGTTATTGGCCTTTTACGGATGGAAGAAGGGAATGGAGAGAGAGAGAAGAGAAAGATGCAACCAAAAGATGTGTTGTGTGGTGCGACTTTATACAACACGTTTTTGTTTTAATACAACTTCTTTTCCTTTTATTTTTTATTTTTCATAATATGTATTCAATTTTACTTTTTGCCAACTTGGTTCGCCAAATTAATAATTAGTTGCTATTTTTAACCAAATATTTACTTTTATTATTTATTAAAAGAACATGCGATACTAAAACTGATGATGAATATTACCGTTGGTGTTGTGATCTTCTGATTTATTCATATATTCTTAGTTTTTTTTTCGTTTGATCATCATAGGTTTCTTTTTTATAGTAATTAATATATTTCTTAAGGTCCCAACTCCCACCTATCTAAGTAATATTTTAAGTATCAAAAAAATATTGCATATTGGAATTTAGGGTCATAACTCTCGATTGTACTAAGTTTTTTATTTCTTTCTTTTTTCTCTGTTTATAATTTAACGGTGGGATACATTCACTAATATTCCAATGCCCAATCAATCTAAGAAAGCAAATTGTTTCCTTCGTAGTCTGTTTTTTTTTTCTTTCGTACTCTGTTTAAACACAAAAAAAAAATTGCTACTCACTTCTAAAGTGATTCAAGGTTCAGTTTCAATAATTGTAAGCTTTACTGGTTGATTGAAAAAGAAAAAAGAAAAATCAATATACCAAAATCTTCTACAATCTTGCAAACAAAACGGGTGTAAGATGTTGTATGTAGCTCACTAAAATGAGGATAATGAAAATTAATATCATTGTCGTCAAATTTAGCTCCAACGTGATTTTTTTTTTCAATTTAGTATTAATAAAAACCCTCTTGAAATTTGTATAAATAAATAATAATAATTTCACAATAATAGATAAGATACAACACATCTCACCAAATATAACAGGAAAGAAGAATCTACTCATGCAACTTCGAAACTGGTCGACAAATTTGGCTGATTACTATAACATTCCACACGAAAGTGAAGGGTGTGGGGATGATTGAGTGAGCCTTTCAAGCGTCGGCCTTGAACTGGGGATTTTGGTTAAAAGACATAAAGACAGAGCCTCAATCTACATTCGCTACACACTTAACAGACACAATGTGAAAGGAGGGTTGGGCAGGCAGGGCAGCATTCATTCTACTGACGAAAACGATAAAGACTTGGATTTCTTAATTAGAAGACATCAGGATGGAACCGTCCGGGAATGGAGTTGCTCTGCTGAGCTTGCTTTAAATGCATTGTCAGGGCATAGTTGTTCACCTGCGCCACCAGAATCACAAAAAAAAAGGGGTATTAGTTAGTTAGCTAGTATGCAGTACGCCTATCGAGATCTCACAAGACATTTTTTTTACGTTTGCTACAGTCTATAGCACATGTGGTGTGACTTGAGTGGGACTAAATGAGATTCGAGACTTTGAGTTTGATTGCGTTTCATATTATGGAAATTATTTTATTCCACAACTTTAGCACTATGATAAAAGAAATTTGATGTGCAACCAAATTATTCACTATTTGGTTCCGACCACAACAGGACAAAAATGGTTGAGGTTGAGTAAAATAAGTGGTAAGTTTTCATTCTGAGTTCTGACCTCGAGAGTTCTCAACTGCTCTTGATACTGAGACACCAACTGCTTCAACTGCTGCAATTCTTGATTCTTGTCTTCATATTGCTTTTGGCGTTCATGTTGGATAGCCACAGCGTGTTTCAGAATTGTATTCTCCCTTATAAGTCCATCAAGTTGTTCCTTCAGCAGCATATTTTCCTGCATTTATAGAAAACCATAATTAAAATTTGTGAATGGCAATGCTTATAACCAATATAACGTAGTATATAATTCGTAACTAGACTTTACATAATACTTACGGTTTGATACATTGGTTTTCACCATTAAACATCACCTGAAAGTTTCTCCTTGACATCTCAAAATGTCAAAACCAACCTCTCAAAGAAACTTGTTGAACATCCTATAACAGCTACGATAAGAAAATGTGCAAGTGTGAGTACAAACAAGATATTCACCTTTTGAAAAGTTTGGGCCGCCTCAGCACCAGCACGGGCACTTATGGATTTCTCTAAAATCTCAAGTACCCTAGAAGCACGGGCTCTCGCATCATCAGGACTGGTGGCATTCATCATTTCACTGACGAACAAGCTAACCCATTCTGCACCGTCCACAGGAAGTTGAGCTGACAGAGTTTCAGAAACAGCAACACCTCCATCATTGACACCTGCTACAACTTCGCATAAAAATATGAGATACTTACATATCAGACAATTAAAGCAGAAGCAAGAATATTTTTTATTTTTTTTTAAAAAAAACAGCAAATAACTTGATGCGTCTAAGAATCTCACAACGTTATTCTAATGTGTTTGAAAAACGATGCACTCTGATAAACGAAAACCCTTTACAGTACACCAAGCATCTCCAACCTTCACTCAAAAGGAAAAAATAAATATCACCTTTCTCCACAGGTGCATCTGGTATCTCGGTAGAATCTGGGTTCTTCTCTGATCGTAGGCAAAGATCGCGCAGGCTCTGGATGGCAGCGTCTAAGTCATTTCCGCACTCTTCCAAGGCTCTCTCAAGAAGCTGAAAGGTAAATTAAGTAATTATGAGTCTCCATAAGAATTATATCAACTACACAAATTAATTTGAATGCTAAGGCAAAGCCATTTCCAAGCTCCCCAAAAATGAATACATATATATAAATAATAACGTGAATAGAAAGAAAAGAATGATTTCTTCGGTTCACAGTAGCGAATTCCAAAGAAATGATTCAATCATTCAAATTAAAATTAAAAGATTAAATACATCCCCAAATTTTATTTAGGTTGCCATGAAAATGAATCCATACATATTCGAGCAGCAAATGACAAAAAATCCTAAATTCGACGACACTTAAAATGCAAAACTTTTTTTATGGTACCCGTTTCATCATAAAAAACCGATAGAGCAAGTCAATCACTAAATTAATCTGGTAAAATAAATAGAATAGTAATTGTACATATATAAAACAATGTTAAACTGCAAAAGATCTTCAGATGCCTTCTTCTCATCAACTTTCTCAACAGCCAAACAGATTGACATGTAATAAAAAACCATACAGATTCATATACAAAACCACACCACTTCCACGGTAAAATCATAATCCAAACACAAAACTGAGAGGGAGGGAGACAATACCTGGGCGTCCATGTTAGGAAAGACGGCCTGTAGTTGATCAAGGAGCGAAGGGGCCGAGAAGCGAATGGGAGAGGTTGAAGAAGAGCAACGTAGCCTCTTGGAAAGAGGAGGCGATGGAGGAAGATCTTCGAAGAAGGATCTCTTACTTCCGCACACAGCTGCAGACATCGTTCAATCTCAGACAAACTTTTCGGTCCTTCTTCTTCTCCTTTCTCTCTTTCTTCCTCTTACCCTTTCCAATCCCAATCGCCCAGAGCACCGATCCGATTAACCAGAACAATATAATTAGGGTTAGGGTTTTGGAAGAAGAAGAAGAAGAAGAAGATGACGAGGTGAGGTTTTCGTTCAGGGTTTGGGTTTTCTTTGGGGTTAGGTCTCCTCTCAGTTTTCCCCTTCTTTTTTTTTAAGTCTGCGCTAGTAAAGCATTGGTTGGTGTTTCGTGCTTTTTATATTTGAGCGGTGATGAGATGAGGTAGAGGGTAGATGGCAGTGTATGCCACGCGCATATAAGCACGTAGACATTAGTATATCAGACAGGTCAAAGTGCCACGTCAGTCTCCAAGAAACTTGTGTGGACCCTATAGATAATATAATATATTTTTGAAACAATGATGGGTGTGTGATTAAAATGTGTATTTTTTTTGCCCCAAAAAAAAATGTTTATTTTTTGAAAGAATGCATCTGAAATAATAATTTAAATTTTAGGGGTATTCTTTTTTGAGGCATCAATTTTGCTTTTGAGTGGTGTTTTTTTCGTGGTCGTTGATATGAAAATGAATGGACCAATTTGATTGAAAAATCGGTCCATTCATCTTATATTGAACGCTAATGTGTGTCTCATTGTATATTGGTACTTAATATTTTTTTTTTCCTTTTATCAACAAAAAAAAGCATGTACATAGGAACTATGTTAAATGAAAATGTATGCAATAATAGTTTTCTAATTTTGAGGTTATTTTATACTCAAGTAGAAAAAAAAAAAGGGAGATGAGGATAAACCACATAATTAAAATGAAATTTTAAAAGGTTTATTGAGATTTCTTCTAGTCAAGTGGAGGGAGGGGTAGGTGCGGCAAGTACTCCTTAATCTGAAGTGAAGTTCAACCATTGTTCTTGGTAGTGAAGATCGACGTCAATTAACAATACTAAAAAAAAAAATACAGGGAGTGATTATAATACATTTCATTGTTTTGCAACATCGTTATATTTTTTTTCTATTTTGGTACCTGAATAGTTATAATTTCAATTTTTTTTATATGATGATGTACATTATACCTATCTAGAACATCTTATAAAAATTCTGAATAAATGATGGTAATAAGACAGAGTCTAAACTGTCTATTGCACGCGTGCCTGTTTTTTTGTGTACGCGTGTAAAATTTGACCGTTTAAACTCTGTTTTTGATTTCGTAAACTATTCAGAATTTCTTGAAAATTTGCAAGAGATTCTAAATACTTATAATGTACACCGTCATATAAAAAAATTTGGGATTATATCTATCAAAATACCAAAAATAAAATATGATGCACCAGTATTGTAAAAATAAAAAAAAAGTTGTAGTCGCTCCCAAAAAAATATATCCCTTAGAATCATTTCTCCTTGAAAATCGCAAATGGAAGAGCTAAAAATCTAATCCCTCCGCACCATTTTTCAGGTTGTGTCTTCATTTTGGTCTCGGTATGCTACTTGTGGACCAAGACTTCATATTTTGCAAACAATTTTTTTTTTAAATATGCTTACTTTTACACTAATTCTGTAGGAGTTAATTCTGCGTGGCCGATTAAAGTTTATTATTTTTATTCCTAACCAAAAAATAAACCGACAACTCAGATCACTCCATACAATATCAAATCAACGACCATGATAGAAGTCTCAGAGCGAGAAAAAATATAATTACCACATATAAGAAGTCCCCTTAAATTTTATATCCAAAAATTGATTTTTTTTAAAATGCGATTGGGTGTCGTGTTCGAATTTTAAAAAGCCCTATTTATGATTAGTTAGTAATCCTTGAATCCAAGAGTAGGAAAATATTTGTTGAGACAACGATTTGAATGTTTTAGCTTTAAATTTTTAATACAATATTTAGATTTCGTGTCTTAAAATACTCAACTAATTAGTATACAACTGTTTTTAAATTACAAACCAATGAGCCCCTAAGTTTTTTTTTCCACTAAAACAACTATAGTGGATTAATCGGTTACCAAGTTTACATTTATTTTTTTGTTAACTACAACGGTAATAATCTTGACATTTATATGTGTCAAAGATTTTTTTTCTTTCTTCTAAAAAAGTTCTATTTGCGTTTTTTAAGCTATAATTTGTTTGGTTAATTAATTAAAATAACGGTAATTGAATGCAAACAGAATAAAAATTATAAACTATCGGTATAATTTGTATGCATCACTATATTTCCATACTTATAACTAAAGTGAACTAGATATATATGATCACTAAATTAAATTTCTTCAAGAAAAAAAAAGCAAGGGTCATCCTTTTCAAAAACTAATAATAAACAAAGTAATCACTACTAGATAATATGATATTCATTACAAAATATTCGAACAGATTTCATTTTTTTTAAGGAAAACTTCATAAATCTGTTACAAAATACCTTTTTTCACATAACTATTAGAACAACACAATGTTGTTCCACTAGACAATATATTACCTATGAAGTGACGACCAAAATAGAGTTCTTCTTCTGAAAAGAACAAGATTTCTGATAATTCAAGGTATGCGAGGACTTTGGCTTTGGTCACATGATGATCAAGAGGCCTTAAAGGGCACCACCGAGACTGGACCCTTTTCTTGCCTATGGTTCACTGCAAACTGGTGAATCGTATCTTGAATTTCCTCAAACGCTACTAAGAACTCTGCTGCATCAATGGGGCTCAATACCTTCTTTAACACCAACTCCAATGCCTTGAACCTATAATAACATAAATGAACAAATCTATGTTTATAGTGTTCTAAATAAGCTTGATATATAGTTCTCAGTGAGAGAAGTAGTAGTAAGTTCACCTGAGTTTTTGGGCTTTAGTGATAACCCGTTCAATATTCTTGAACACAGATTGAACACAAGTCAAGGCACCAGCTCCACCTGGTTTAATGTTCATGGGGCCAAAGGGAAGGTGAAGAATACAAGTGGCTTGAATCTCAGCCATCTCCTCATCGATTATTGTCTCTTCAATGCGAATGTCATTAATGAGCTGTGACAAGAGCTGTTCGGCGCCAGGAGAATCGGAACCGCAGAATGAGGATGGTGATGACGAAGATGATGGCAACGATGTGGATGAGCGGACAAGGACACGCACAAGGTCTAAAATGGCAGAGGGTCGCCAATCTCCTAGCCATGACATAGCAGCCAGTTCATATGTTGGAGCCCATTTAGGCATGAGGATTTGGGAGATGTCCTTGAGTCGGTTTGGGACCATGGCTCGGTTGTAGTGGGCATGGAAGCTGCTCAATTGTTCTTCTATTAGTTCCTCAAGTTCCCACCTTGCCTTTAGCTGCTTCTCTAGTCTTGCAGCTCTGTTCTTTTGTTCTTGCCTCCATTGGCCATACTTCTCCCAGGAGACCTCTTCACTTGGTAGTCCACATTTACAGATTTACTGTCAGCAACAGAATCAACCCATCCAATGTATATATAAACATATATGTATTCATTCATATACAAAGTCAATATGCGTTATAGAAAAATAGCACATGCACATGTATAAGAATTAGAGTTTGTATGCCAATCTGATTGGGTGGTATATAAGCTAGGTACCCTTTTGAAATGGCATGATTAGTCAATTGGGTTCTTGGACATATACTATTATGGCCACAATTATGTGTCTATGCAAATGGGTTGTTAATAATTTTTCCAAAATGAAATTAAAAACCATAATATTCTTCATTCTTTAACATTTTCAGAAATGGGTATTCTTTAACACTTCTGGGTTTTACCTCGTTTGGTTGAATCTCGTTTATACAGGTTAATGCAGTCGAGTATCTCTGCTAAGCAATCACTCTCATCGTCACAATCTTCTTCTGTACTTAACGTCAACCCATTTTCTTTTCTTTGTCCATAGTCATTCTCTTCAAAGTGCTTCCTGAAAAAGTTTGACTTCTCATCATATACAAAAATAATAATAAAAAAAGAAGAAGAAAACTTGAGAAAAAAGTTCCACCAAACAAGAAAAAAACAAAATAAAGTATGATTATGATTGTTTTTCCGGCAAGAAAAGAAACGATAAGAATCTTTAAGAACTTTTGAAAAAATCCCACATTTCCTCATATTTGATCTTTCTAAAATAAAAAGTAATAATGGATGAGAGAGCTCACATTGCACTCATTCTTTTGGTTCCTTCCTATGGCAGCTTTGTAGTTGAACTTGAAGGCATTCTTTAACTATTTTCCCGTCGTCTTCCTTCAAGCCGGGAAAACTGAGCTTGTGTAAAAGAGCGGAAAAGAATTAAGTCAGATATAAACGTTGTTGAGAATACAAGTTAAACAGTAAGGTTAATTTGGTCATTTCGGTGAGCACCTAAACGTGGGCTGATTTAATGGGTCAGTTCTGTGATTGGGCTTTTGGCCTATCCTGTGTGAATTGGGCCCATCTTGAACAATTGGGCTTTATCTGAACAAGAAGAATGAAAAAGACAACATGAGATGTAGTCCTTTTGAAAAATGACAAGAAACTGAATAAATCAGGTAAGAACGACAATATATATTTTTAGGGGTGTGTGGCGAGAACGACAATAACTTTGAAAGACAACAAAAAAGCATATAAACGACAACACAGCAGAAAACGACAATAATATGTGAATTAAGAAAACCACAACCAACAACCGACAGTAAATTTAAAACAACAATGGGCAGAACGTTCAGAACCCTCCATTCTACCTTAAAATCTACCCAAGAAAAATTATAACAACAAAACACGATCTGATTGAAAACTACAATAATCTTAATACAATAGTCAATTCCAGGTTACAAGAACGTAGCAGATTAACTAACAAGTCAAGTAAGAACTTACTATAACCGAGATCGGAGTTGCATTAGAATCGAGTAAAAACATAGTATAGACATATGGATATAAATATATTATATATAATATTTAAATGTATATGTTATATTATATACTACATTACAAAATCTAAGCCAATTATACATTTTTAGCATACCACAATCTATATTCCATATCATAAATACTAAGAACAAGTATAGATCCCGTGAACACATAAATGCACATAAAAATTTATTGCAAGTGTCCTCCATTTCTCGTGAACCTAATAACTAACTCTCTTCGTTCTCTTCACCAACCATTAATATATATTACATATAAATATACACACACCCCTCATTACTCCCTCCTACACACTCAAAAAAATGGCTCAAATTTTCTCGACACCCAAACAAACTTATCTCTCATTCTTTCTCTTTCTCCTTTCATTTCTTCCACTTTCTAGGCCATTCACCGTCATCATGTCCGACTCGGGCGTGCCGTCGGCTTTAATAGATGGACCCCAAACCGGGTTTTCCATGAACAGCAACGACGGAGCCCGAACCGACCCGAAAGAGCAAGAAGCGGTGTACGACATCATGAGGGCTACCGGCAACGACTGGGCCACTGACATACCCGACGTCTGCCGTGGCCGGTGGCACGGCATTGAGTGTATGCCAGACAAGGACAATGTCTTTCACGTCGTTTCGTTGTCGTTCGGTGCCTTATCAGACGATACGGCGTTCCCCACTTGTGACCCGACCCGTTCTCATATCTCACCCTCCGTCACCAAGCTTCCACACCTTCGAACCCTTTTCTTCTACCGTTGTTTGACCAATAAGCCTCAACCCATTCCCTCGTTCTTGGGTCAGTTGGGTCCAACGCTTCAGACCTTGGTGCTCAGAGAAAACGGGCACGTGGGTCACATCCCTACTGAATTGGGTAACTTGACCCGGTTAAGAGTTCTTGATCTCCATAAAAATAACTTCAACGGGTCAATTCCGGACTCTCTGAACCGAGTCACCGGTTTATGGTCGTTAGATTTGAGCGCGAATAGATTAACCGGTTTGATACCCAACTTCAGCTTCCCTGTGTTGAGTATAATCGATTTGAGCCAAAATCTTCTTGTGGGTTCGATTCCTTCTGGGATAACAACTTGTCGTTCGTTGATAAAGATCGATTTTAGCCGAAATCGATTGACGGGTTCAATACCCGACTCGATAGATAACTTGAAAGATCTTACTCTTATCGATTTAAGCTACAACCATCTCACGGGTCCTCCAATACCAGGCTCGCTTAAGAGCTTAGTTTCTCTCCAAGCTTTGATTCTCAAAGGGAATCCAATGGGGTCGGAAACGATTCCCGGTGATGGGTTCGAGGGAATGAAGAGTTTAATGGTGTTGATTCTATCAAACATGAACTTGCGTGGTCCAATCCCTGCTTCGCTTGGCCACTTGCCAAATCTTCGAGTACTTCATCTTGATGGAAACCACTTCAACGGTTCGATTCCCACAAGTTTGAAAGAGCTGAAAGGTATAAGTGAGCTGAGATTAAACGACAATTGGCTAAGTGGGGAAGTTCCATTTGGGAGAGAATTGGTTTGGAGAATGAGAAAGAAGCTAAGGCTTTACAACAACTCAGGGCTCTGTTTTAGTGGGAATAGTGGTCTCGATGACTATTTGGATTCGTCGTTTAATTCTGGTATCGGTCTGTGTGACATGCCCAAACCCGGTTCGGGTAGAACGGTTCAACATATGTTTACTACTCAGCTTGACTCAGCTAACGTATCATATAGTACAGTTCATCAAGTCTCTATTCGTGCTTTGTTGCTTCAGATAGTTATATCTTTCATTCTTGTGCTTTTGTTGTAAGAAGATTGGATTGTAACTATAACACACACCGGCTGTACACTCTAGTGTTTTTCTTTAGATGTCTTACAAGTATGTTATAATATTTTTTTGTAGGTACAAGTATGTTCATCATTTTTTATTTCAAAAAGATATTTAAATAAATCCAATCACGTTAGTACACGTGTACACATAAAAAGCCACATAAGCCATTCATTGAAATTGTCCAAATAAGCTAAGAGGTAGCTGCGATGACAAAGTTACCTCCTATAAACAAAGGGTTTATCAATTTTAGAGAGCTTGATTTTTGTAAGGCCACCATCTCTAGTGTCAAATATGACAAAAAAAAAAAGAGTTAAATGTTTACTATTACTCTAATGCACAATATACAAATTAAATAAAAAATATTAATTATTATTAATGATGAAATATTTGTTAAAAATATACACAAATTTTTTTTCTTTATTCTTTTATTATCCAAAATATAATAATATAATAAATAAAAAACGTAAAATTCATAATAATTAGTGTCATTATGGTAAATAAAAAAAGTAATTTAACTTATGCTGTATTTTATATTAAGTTTGGTACAACTTTTAACACATAACAAATTTGATATACATTGTTCTAAAATATCACATATTTATCATATCACTATATTTGGACTAAAAAAAATGAAAACAAATTATATATTCTCAATAAATATTAAATAATCATTAATAATAATTATTTTTTTATTTAATTTGTATCTTGTGACTTGGAGCATAATTACAAATAGTAAGCTAAATATAATATTAACTTATTTTTTGTCCTAAATTTAACATAAAATTTACATTATACACTAAAGATGGTGTAAGAATACACTCTCATGAGATACTTTGATAAATACTATAATTGTGGACTAACCCAATTTTAGACCAAGTTAAAACAATATGAGCACATGCTCGCTTTATATCTTTTTTTTTTTAACTAATTGTTGACTAAAGCCTCCTTCAGCATATCCCATACCAAATTTATATATTATACAAATACTAAAACCTGTAAAAGTAATAAAAAAAAATTCCGTAAAAAAATTATTTTTAATATAAAAAATGGTGCTGTTAATTTATTTAAATTATTCGTTTCTATAATCCTCAATCAAACAAAAGAAATGTAGGCCTGACTACTTGGGTCAAGCTCGTTTAAAAAAAATAAGAGAGTCAAGCTCTTATGGGCTAGCGGTTTTCCATATTGGGCTGTTTGAGGAAGGTTTTGTCTAATTCAATTAGAATTTTTTGGGCTTTCCAAGCCCACTTCCTTGTACGGATAGTCAAAGTAACATATCTTAGTACATGATTAGAGGCGGCAAAACAGGGTTGAGACGATAATAAGATTCGAAACTCGCACTTGATAGGTTTGGATTTACCATAAATGAGTTTTTGTCATTTTTGGGTTGACTGATATAACTCGTTTAACAAAGAGGAAATTACACCAAATATGTAAATTTTTTATAACCTTTGAAAAATATGGTAGTTTTTTTTTTGAAAGTTTTTTATGGCATATTTTTTTTATTTACATTTTTATGTGAGTTTTTTTCCCATATATTTGTAAAACTTTATTTGTATACCATATTTTATCTTTTATACTTATTTTTTATTATTTTGAGATTATTTTTATAATTTTAATCTATTCGTGTTAATTTTTATTATTTATATTTGATAAAATATTTTAATCTATTTCTTCCTTGACCTGCCACACAGAGAGAGACTGACAAAGGACCACTCAGACTCCATGACAACTTAATAAAACAATTTAATTAAACTTAAAGTCTAAAATGAAAATCAATTTGTGATTCCTTTTCCACGTTTCTTTCTTGTATGCCTTTTCCTCTTCTTCTTCTTCTTCTTGCATCGTCAATATTGCAGCAAGCTCCAAGGCAGATGTCGATCCCCGTCGACGGGCAAGCAGAGGCGCTCAGGCATGGTCATGGTATCGTGATGCTCGCGATGCAAAAATCTGGGGAGGTTGGCGAAGGGCAAGGCTAGATCTGGGGCTGGAGCTTATCATATACTCAGAAAGAAGAACTTCACTGAGTACTGGAGACATCTTCAGCTACTGGTTTTGGTTGTTAGTATCATCTAGCTAAGATTAGATTAGATCTATCTGTGGAAAAAATATGTATATATATATATATGTATATATTGAACTGAGTAAAAAGAAAGGAATTTTAATGGAGGTTTTGTGAAGAGGATGGGGGATGAATTAAACTACTGAAGAATGAGGAGAAGAAAAAATGGCTGAGAGGCTCAAAGCTTAGTAGGAAGATATGGTAACTGGTTACAGCAAGGTTTGAAAAAAAAATCAAAATCTAAAAAAAAAACCAATTGCTATGGTACCTGGTTACTTAGTAAAGTGTAAAAACAAAATTAAATCTAAACAAAAGAATCTAAATTAATCGTTATCGTAACTGGTTACTCATAGGTCTAAAAAAAATCAGATATGAATAAAATGAATCAGGCGTCATGGTACCTGGTTACTTAAACAGATTTGGAAAAAAAAAACTGATATGAAAAAAAATAAACTAAATTGATCTTGAAGGTAACTGGTTACAACTAGGTCTGAAAAAAAAACGAAAAAAAAAAACAGAGACAGTTGCGGTGGTAACCAGTTACTTAGCCAGACTTGGAAAAAAATGAGATTCAAACAAAAAATCTAAACTGACCATGATCATAACCGGTTACAGCGATGTTTGAAAAAAAAATCAAATCTAAAAAAAAGAACCAATTGCCATGGTACCTGGTTACTTAGTTAGGTGTGAAAACAAAATCAAATCTAAACAAAATAATCTAAATAAATCGTTATTGTAACTAGTTACAGTTAGGTCTAAAAAAATCATATATGAATAAAATGAATCAGGTGTCATGGTACCTGGTTACTAAAACAGATTTGGAAAAAAAAAACCCAGAAAAATAAAATATGAAAGAAAAAATCAGATATGAATCAAATGAATTAGATGTCATGGTACCTGGTTATTTAAACAGATTTGGAAGAAGAAAAAAAACCCAGAAAAATCAAATATGCAATACAAAAAAGAATAAGAAAGACGGAAGAAGAAGAAGAAGAAAGAATTGAGAAGAAGAAAAAGAAGATGTATATATATATAGAAAGATCTTTTGATTTTGATTCAACTTTAAGTCTGGGACTATTGGAATCATCAACTTGAAGTTATACTCAAATCTGAATATAAGTGGGAGAGGAAAAAAAAAGAGAGAGTTGTTCAGAAATTGGACCAATATTCTCTTTCTTGGCACGTTTCACCTTCAGTTTCTCAGATTGGACCTGAACAATTTCAAGCTCCACGCATGAGGAGGAAGAGGAAGAAGAACAAGACGAAGAAGGTGACCTCTTCATACCTTTCTCTCTCTTACTTTTCCTCTCACTTTCCCCGAAAATTAAACAAGAGAAAAAGAAAATCAAAGAAAGAAAATAAAATATACAAGTTGAGGAAAGACATGTTGGGTAAGTATATATTTCAATAATCTCACTTTTTCTCCATTAGATTATACAATGAGAGACTAATGGTAGTTGTTAGAAGAAAATAAAAAAACAGTAGAAAAATTCTGGTAATCTAAGTGGTTTACCCAAAACAGAGAGAGTAATTAAGTTTATGGTATTTTTTTTTTATATTTTATGGAATTACCATATTTTAAACTTTTTTTTTCCAAAACTTACCATATTTTGTATAATTATTTTTTTTCCCATAAATTTAGAAACTATATATATTTTTCCAATATTTATGTAAACTACTCTTTAACAAATAGGTCGGGTTTAGGTTCACATGTTTAATATGAAACTGACTGGCTAGTGACCTCTTTAAAATTATACAATTTTATTTATCATATTTTTGTATTTGAAATAAGTGCATAATTTATAAATATGTTAATTTATTTATATTAAATGTGTTAAATGAGTAATAAATATATTATAAATGTGTCATAAACAAGTTAATTAGTTGATAGGTTGACCCAAATTTAATACTATCTTTATATAAACAAGTTACATTATAAACAGGTCGGATTTGATTTTTAGTTTTCAACACGATTAATAAATTGGTCAAGTTTGAATTAAGCATTTTCTTATAATTCAAACGCATCAACACAACACGAACACGACTATTGAACACAAATTGTCACCCTTATAAATGATTCAATCAATACATACCAATCAACTATTACAGTACACCTTTCATATTTAAAAATTATTATTACAAAAGAAATTTATAAATATAAATAGTCAATCATAAGTAAATCATTACATTATTTAGTGTTACTTCGTAGCTAAGAAAGTGGAAGCGCCAATGTTGGTTAAAAAGACGAAGAAAGTGGAAACAAGCCTATCCATCCATATATGATGTATATGATAGCAAAGTATTCTTAGAACACAATTCTCATAATTGAAGACTAAAATTAGTAGTAGTACTTTTATTCTACACAACTACATAAAATAATAATGGTACAGGCAGAAACATTACACCAAGTAATGTGGTACTGTTTTTAAAAAAAAGTAGATTATGTCTGAAATGGATGTAGTTAGTTAAAAAAAACTATTAATTGATATAATATTTTGATATATAATTTTAAGGTACATATTATTATTTTTTTTTAAATCATCTCTCATAACCCTTAGTTTTACTTAAGAAAAACAATGAAAGGGAGTGTAGTATTAGTATCTGACATCAATCATTGTTAGGCCTACCAACCCAAAGAAAGAAACCATTGATGATGCTATTTCAACCACTGGTTTATGCTAATTGGTAAGTGTACTATTTCTTTATATATTTTATATAACTATGGGAGCTGTCATGAGCAGATAGTGTTGTAATATTTCAAGATATATGGAGCCCAATACATTTCTATACAGGAACTTTTTGTCATGTGAATAAATGTGATATATAAATCATGGGGATTTAACAAGTAGATATTTTTTTTTTGGGTAAGACTAAGAAACAAATATTTGATACTGTACCTTTTAACATCAGATTAGTTATTATTATTTAACTAAAACTCTAACGTGGTTTAAAGTTAAAGTTTTTGTGTCTGTCCTCTACTCCTAACCTGTATAATTAAACTAATTATGAGATCTGTCTCTGCTCTTATTTATCTTTTTCCATTAAATAACTGACCTTTTCTCGTTAAATATTTTATAAAAGCTTAATGTGTAAAATGTTGGTCCCATTGGAAGAGAAGACACATTAAAAAAACAGTCTGTATATAAGTATGCATTATGTATATATATAAATATATATATATATACTCTTTTGATAGCATTTTCATCCCCACCATATAATTGGGATCACGTGGAGAGATATATATACAGCAAGACCAAGGCTTTATTCTCCCATTGCTTGTTGGGTCTCCATCCCAAACAATAAAATACAAGTATAATTATATGTATATATATAAATATTTACAACAAGTTACTTACTACCATCATCTTTTTAAATAATGACAATTTGTTTATTTTAAGTGGTAGATTCTTGGGTTCTGTCCCTTTATTTAAAATTACAATTGTTCTTGAGTTACAGTGCAATATGACAAGAAAAAAGACAACAATCACTGTATTTTTTATGTGAGAAAGGGTTATTAATTACTACTTTAAGGTGTAACTAATCAAGAAATTAAATAACATAATAGACTCAATTGAGGGACTATATTGACCTCTAAATTTAATTTAATTATATACATATACACATGTAAAGCTCAAGAAGTTTGGAAAACAATAACTCAAACCTTCTAAGATAAAAATCTATATAATTCCAAAAGTTACTCCATCTATGCCTTTAACCAAAAAAATAAAACATAATGTATGATATTGTAGGATCTTAGAATTTAAATCTAGATGCATGCTTCTTATTATTTTTCTAAACACATAATGAAAATATAGAATAACATGACATACATATGAACATCAGATTCGTAAATTAACATAAACACAAAGATATAGAAACTTACAAATATTCAGCAGAACTGGAACAACTCATTTCTTCAAACTCTCTAACCATTGATTCATTTCTGTAGCAGAGTATTATCAAGAGATTGAACTAGAACAGCAACATAGTCTTCCTCATCAAGCATTTGATCAACCTAAAACTAGTGTTGGCTACTTCTCAACACATGAAATGGAGATCTAGAAGTGAAGAAACATTTGATCAACCTAGAACTAGTGTGGGCTGGTTCTCAACACATGAGATAGAGATCTAAAAGAGAAGAAGTGTGGTCAAGAAATATTAGACTGCCTAGGTTTTCACTTAATCAACTAAAACTGACTTACTTATGAAAACTCTATATATCATATTCCTTACATAGGCAACGTAATGGACTTTACTTTGTTGACCCTGATTTTGGTCAACGACACGGAGTCTAGGAAACGACAAGAAAATGATATAGAGCTTGAAAATAATCTAATGGAAAGATAAAGAACACAAGGATTTATAGTGGTTCGGCCCCAATGATTGGTAATGACCTACGTCCATTTGATACTATTATTAATATTGAACTCCCAAGGTGTGATCAAAGAACAAGGGTTCCTGAGTTTCACGGACCTTAGAAGAAGAAAACAATACAATGATGGATAATAGTAATGTAATTCTCTAAGCAAAAAGATCGATCCCCTTCCTTGAGCTACCTCTTGTGTATTTATAGGCTCAGGAAGAGTTACATGAATTAGGAAATAATATCTATCCTTAATGATCAGATCTGCAGGTCATAATGAAGAGATATTCTCGGATATCATCACAACTGTACAGATTTTTACATAAATAAGCGAATATACGACCAGGCTGGTCGTATATAGAACTTGATCTCTTCGCGTAGAAATAATGATGGTTGATAGGCGAGCCGTATCTTTGCTACGTGTGTGCCACGTGTCAAAAATCCTCGCCACGTCATCAACAAATGATTTATGGATAAATATTTGCCCCCCAAGTTTATTTATTGCGACCAGCAATAAGTAAACTTAGGAAAATAACTTTTCGTATGCCCCACGAAATCTGTCAGAACTCTTGTGCGTTCTTGAAAATAGTGACCTAATCACGTCCAATCATGCCTTTTCAGTTTTCAAGAAATCCTTCTGACAGCTGTTACACTCCCTCATGCCTTGAAAAAGGTAACCCATGATTACCCATTTTCGGCACACATCAGCTCTATAAATAATCCCCACAATCTTCTTTTAACTCTTTACACGCCATCTTTTTGCCAAGAACTCTCAAGAAATATATTTCAAAGCCCTGGAATTTAAGGTTTTTAGACGCTTTGCCGAGGATCTCTTGCCTGCAAACTCAAAGTTCTTCCTTCTCAGAATCTCCAATCTCCACTCAGGTAAACTTTCTTCGACGTTTAACCCTTTGAGATGTCATGCATGATGCTTCTGTGCTCTGAAACTTTTTTGTGTTCTTGGGTAGAAATTTGTGAAGATTTTTCATATACCGTTTGATGCTTGATAGGGTAATGTACTTTTGCTTTATATAAGTTAGGAATCAGTTTGATAGTCGAGATCATGGATTTATGGCGTAAAATCAAAGTAAAAATTCGATTTTTAGGCTAGCTGAAAAACTGGATTTTTCTCGCCCCTTTGGAGTTGAAAAAGCTTTTTCCAGAAAAAACTTTTTACTTTCACTTTTTGATCCGTTTTTCAAACTGCTCGCACAAAACTTAGTGTTTCAGTTAGAATGCTGCTTGTCGATAGACGCGAGCAACGTTATTCCAACTTTCAACATAAGCTCCCAGGTTGTGCGTCGTATCTCCCCCTTTGTCTGCTTGCAGTTTATATGCAAGACCCGTGGGGAGGAGAAAGACCCATTGACGACGATCTGCTGGCTCAACTGCTCAAGGACGAAGAACAACCCTCGATATTGATACCTGATATTCCTTTTTCTCATATTAATCCAAACACTTCCCCAGTTTTGACCTGAAACATGGCTCGCACCAAAACTAAGGCCCAGAAAAGAAAAACCTCCAACACTTCTCATCAGCCTGCTGCTGATGCTCCCTCGACCAGTGGTCGAGACGAAAATGCCCCCGATCCAAATATCCAAAGACATGCCCGCCCTCGACACGTTATTCAACCGGATGCGAGTGGCATGTAGTCTCTGAGAGTAGGGTGACGGTCAGAATGATCGCCAACTACTTAAGAAAATACAGTCTAACAGGGGTGACCCTAGTCAAGCCCAACCCAGACCAAAGAGCTAACCTGCCTGGAGGCGCCTATAGCGCCTAGTCGCGGTTTCATGTTGAGGCAGGGGCCTCCTTGCCTCTTTATCCATTCTTTCAGGGGGTGGCCAACTATTTTGGAGCTGCCCATTTCCAAATTACCCCAAACGGATATAGGATGCTTGCTGCACTCTATATTCTGTACAGCCAGAAAAAATGGCCCGTGCCGTCGCCACATGAGGTCAACTATCTGTTCGACCTCAAATCTAACCCCAACCATGAAGGCATGGGGTTCATCCATCTTTTCCATCAGGAAAATGGACGCATTTTCCTAACTGAAATTTCATTAGTTTATAGTTACTTCTTTTAGATATTTGGACAATGTTTATTTAAACATAAAAATAAATATTTAAACTCGCAAGTGCACGAATCGTTTTGGAATATAATGTTCATGTAAGTACGAGGTCGAACCCATGGGAGTTGACTAACATCAAAAGAAACTATTTCAAACAAAGCAAGAATATTCTAACCTAGTTCCAAATATTTGATGAGATTTTGTTTTAGAAAAATAAAATACAAGTAATAAAAAGATTTAAGATTAAATAGAAAAATTATTTTCAAATGAGATATATAAAATAAGATTATTAAGATTTTAGAATCCACAAAATGCAAGTTCAATAGTATTTATAAGTATATTGATTCCCAAGTTTTAATATAGTTGAAATAAATCACACTATATATTTTTTCAAAATATATTTTCTATTCAAGCACAAGTTACTCTTTCAAAAAGGTAGGACTTTTCTTCACTTTTATAAGATATAATTTCTAAGCATTAGTTGTATTACAACCTAATGAAACTACAAAAAATCAAAGAGATTATGTTTAGGCAAAATATGATACTTATGCTCTAAGAATTAGATGTAAACAATTTAATGAAAAACATTTAATCAAAGAATATCATATTTTTTTGCATAATGAAGAACTAAGTGTAATATGCTTTAACACTCAATAATAGATGAAAAATGCATATCATTGATAGAAAAATCCATAACAATGTTACACAAATGGGAAATCAACATACAATAAAAAATACTATCTAGTTACATTTTGCTTCATCATCATCTTAATAACCTTTGAAAAAGATTAGAAGCTCATAACTAGATAAAAATTACAAAATAACATACTTGACATGCTCTTCAAAAGATGAAAATGGTAGAGAGAAACTAGTGAAAAGAAGAGAGAAAAAATGTGTAGAAGAGGTTGAAAAATATGAAGAAGAAGAGCTCCCCAAATGGTCTTACAAGACTCTATTTATAGGCAAAATGTGGAGATTAAATTAATCAAATTAAAATAAATAAATTGATTAATTTAATTGTGTTGGGAAGTGGTAGGATAAATAGAGTAAGTGTAAGAGTATTGGAAAAATGAAATGTTTGGTTGGGTAAAAGATTAGTGAAAAGCTAGGGTAAAAAAATAAATTAGGAATGTTTATTTAGGTAAGAAAAATAGGGAAAAGTGAATTGATATTTGAGTGAAAGGAAAAAATATTGGGAAGAAAAATGTGACTTTTTGGGTCTTTTTGGTGGCTGTTTGGTGCTGAAGGAGATAGCTGGCGTGGTGGGCCTGACTGTGGCGTTGGGCCTGAAGAGGCAGCCGGCCCAAATGGAGCAGCTAGTGTAGGGGCCTGGGCTTCGTTTGGATGCTGCTGAAGAGGCTAATGCTGAATATTGACTTGGAGATGCATCACTCTTGGCTGGGAGAGCTTCAGGTGTACGACATTGGTGCTTTGGAGTTAATTGTGAGGTGTTGAAGGAAAGTTGGTGAGCATTGATATATGCTGAAGGAGGCTTCGGTGTGGGCTTCGGATGTGAGCTTAGGCCTGGGCCTCTTGGGCCGAATGGAGCTTGGGCAGGTGCTTATCAGAAATGCTACTTCTTTTGCTTTCTTTTCTTAAAAATATCACATTTCCTTCATTTTCTTTCTCCTCAATAGCAAATATGCAATATTTTCCCTACAAAATAAATATAAAATAAATCATAATAACACATTTTCACTATAAAATAAATCACGTTAATTATTTGAAAATAGTAATTATAACTTAATTTATATTTAACATTTAATTTCACTAAAACAACATATTTTTTTACCCCAAACTAAACAATAATAATTTAAATAATTAACTACAATATTTTACAACAAAATAACTATAAAAACACACAAGAATATATAAAATCAAAATAAACCTAATAAATTCAAAATTACTTTAAAACTTAATAAATCAATTAAAAACTCAAGAACTAAGCAACAATTAACACATAAAAAGTGGTAAAATAACTCTATTTTGTAGAGTTATCAAAGGCATGGGGTTCATCCATCTTTTCCATCAGGAAAATGGACGCATTTTCCTAACTGACACGACCCACATCTCAAACGTGGGGAGGTACTACCAAGAGTACTTCCTTACGCCTGACCTAGTCGCGGACAACCTGGCTTTCGCATGAGGAGGTAAAACTTTCGTATCGTTGGCTGGCTTCTTCACTTAGTGTTTTCCTCCACAATGTCTTAAACTTTTAATGTCTTTCAGGCCCGTGGCTGCGACCAAACCCAACTCCGGGAATGGAGTCAAGATCGACGCTCTTAGCCAGCATGTCAAATGCTGAGAAGAGTGTCAAGAATCTAGTTACAGAGGCTAACCTTAGGTTGGTTGGCCTCTGGGCCCCTCAGTCAGATACGAGGGGGCCTTCGGCAGGGAGTGCTCGCGCCGAAGAGGAACCTGAGCAGCAACCTCAAGCGTCTCCTCCACGGAGGAGATCGACTGAGGTCACGATCAGGGACTTGCTAGCACTCCTCGAGCAGAGAGGCCCTCGGCCCCCAAGGGGAAAGGAAATCAGAAGGCCACCGAGCCTGCCGAACTCTCTGATGACTTGTCGGATGACAACGGTATAGTAATTTCGTTTTTAAACAATTTACCAATTCCCTGTCATCTGTTTGATGGGGACGACAATTTTAAATATACTCCACACTTAGGGCCAGACTTCTTCGTGTCAAAGAATGAGTGTGAGACTAGTAGAGTTTGTAGTGTAGCGACCAGTAATAATAGCTCGGATATTGGACTTTGCAATCCTTTTTTGTTTCTTTTTCTGATGTAATGTGTTTGGCTATTCATGTTATCTCATGGTTTAACTTTGTTCTTGCTTTTCAGGTATGGACTCCACCAATGTATTTGACCTTTACAGCACCCCAGAGGCTGCTGCTGCCCCTCAGAGCAAAAAGAAAGCCAACAAGAGACATGATGGGGAGAGCAGCAAGGTGCCTCAGCCGAAGAAGGCCCGGAATGCAGGCCCTTCGGAGGATGGGCCCTCTGCCACCACGACTCCGGATTCCCCCCGCGAGCAGCAGACTCCATCTGCTGCGGCCGGGTCAACTCCTTCTTCTGGCTCCCCATCTAACCAAACCCAGCAGGAAGGTCCTGCTTCAACCGGGAACCTAATGGTTGGCCGTTCCTTTAGATTGATCAAGGAGAGGCTTACCAAAATTGCCAAGCACGATCGCTGCCGAGCGGCAATGGCAGCTACGGAGATGATGGGCGTTGACCCAATTCTGAACCGAGCCCTGAATGAGTTCACCAGTGTAAGTTGTCTCCTTTGTGAAATCAGGTCTTCAGTAATTTACTGTTTGTTTAATATTTGTTCTGAATGCAGGCCATGCTAACCCTCACTGCCGGCCGCATCCGCCTGGGTGCTATCACCAAGGAGGCTAGGACCTCGGATCAACGGCACGAGGATGAACTCAAAGCTGCCGAGGCCAGACATGCTGATCAGCTGGCGGTGGTGACTGCGGAAAAGGCCCAACTAGCCAAGGAGTTGGAGGAGAAGCAGAAGTCTTTGGAAAAGTCCACGAGCACAGGGACCAATACAAGGAGTCCAACCGCTCTAACTTCAAAGTGGCTTAACGGCTGGATTAGTAGGCCGGGAGGGCCATAATTGCTTAATTATGCTGTTAAACGTGTTTATGAATGTTTATGAGAATTATATTATAATATAATGTTAATTGTATGCATGTCGGTGATATATGTTGAGACCACATTATGATGTGGGTTTGTTCGAGCTGTTCGACATGAGACGATCGTAGATTATTGATTAGTGGTTTAATCACAACGGGTTTAAGTGCCGTGACTTGGTTTGAGTCTCGGGGTGATTTTGATGATTAGAGCGTTACCGGGAGATAAAGGGTAACGGGATGTGAATTATTGGTGTTTATGATTTTCGAGAATAACGGGAATTGGAGAGCGTTAATTATGATTAACGAGTTAGGAGGAAAGTACCAAAAATGCCCTTGGGAGTCTTTAGAAACCATTAATTGACCTAGGGGTAAAATGGTCATTTCACCCCTAGGATAGATATAACCCTTATTCAGCTGAAAAAGGTGATGGAAGAACAGAGTGTTTTTTAGAGTCCTCCCGTACCTTTTTCTCTTCACTGTTCTTTGTGATTTCTGAACCAACTTTGAGGATTCTAGCTTGGGAAGCAAGCCTTGGGAGATTGGGAGTATGTTCCACTAGTGAAGGCCATCATAAGCCAAGCTTTGGGTAAGTTTCTAACCATAGTTTTTCTGGTTTGCTCTGTTTTAGTTTTGTTTTGCAGCTGAAATGTTTAGGGTGAATTCATGGGTTTTGTTGGGAGTTTTGGCTAGGGTTCCCATGCTTGTGATGTTTGGGATGTGTTGGGATGGTTTTTGGGTTTATTTGGCATCAAGAATAGGCTTTGGAAGCTTGGGAATCGAGTTAGAATCGAAGGAGATGAAGAAGGTCGGTTCAGGGGTGTTCTGGGTTGGAGGTAGCGCTACAGCGCCCACCCTAGGGCGCTATAGCGCTCCTCAGGGAGGTTTCTGGCACTTGGGCGGTTCTGAGTATAGCGCTGTAGCGCTAGGGGTTGAGCGCTGTAGCGCTACCCTGTTCCTTCCAAACCCCGTTTTGAGTGTTTTTAAGGGTTTTTGACTTGGGGTTTCAATCCTTAAGGCCCGGGATCGATTCTACTCACCGTGTGGGCATGTTTCGAGGTCCCGAGGATGGTGCTTAGGTTAAGACCCTATTTTTGTGGATTCTCATTAATGGAGGTTATAATTGGTTGTGATTAGGTAACCGCTAAGGAACTAAAAGACCGATCGTTCTCAGGGGTCGTCTTTATCATACTTCTCGCTCGAACTTGAGGTAAGAAAACAGTGTATGAATACAGTTGCACCCTGTACAGGTATATGACATGCATGGTTTGATATTGAGGCATGTTGTTTGTTATATGTGAACGTGGATTGCATATCAAATGCTAATGATTGCCAATCACTTGTTTAAGACACTGACTAGTCAGGGACCGACTCTAAAGTCGATGATTACGCATTGGGTGGCTCTATGGCATTAATGCGAGACCGACCTAAGGTCGATGAACCTATAAGCGCTTTCCTGGTCTATGACCAGATGACTATAGCCAAGGTATATGACCCCGGTGACCGTTTGTCACGTGGCTAAGGGACGTTGTCCATAGTTTCGACTCTAGAGTCGTGAGGAAGGTTATGTTGGTGACCAGTCACCATGCACCTGTCCTGAACAAACTTATGAATGAAACACTTATCGATTAAGCCCTGGTGACCCTATCGTCACATGGCTAGAGGGAGCGATGCTCATTACTGTGACTTTTGGCTATTGTCACCTATTTGTTGGACTGATAGTTCTGGATGATTATTATGATCGTTGTTGATATTATACCGTATCTTATTGTGTTTTCTTGCTGGGCCTTGGCTCATGGGTGCTACGTGGTGCAGGTAAAGGAAAGGAAAAGCTTGGCCAGCCTTGAGTGGAGAGCTTGGGCGATGTAATGTACATACAGGGCCGCTTGACCGCCACGGTCAAGGAGTTCTCAGAGGGACTAGGGGTTTACCCTATTTTTGCCGCTTAGGCCGGCGGAGTTTGTAAATATGAAACTGTAGCGACTCTTTTGTAATACGAACTACTTGTAAACATTTTAAAAGGCTCATGAGCAGTTTATTTACTTAATGAAATGTACCCTTTCCTTTTACTGGTTTTCCACCTTAACCTGATATTAACACTTAGAACACGTTTTAGCCAAAGGACTCGGGTAGCGAGTCAAATTTCCGGTTCACCGTTCTCCGTAACTGTTCTGGGGTAACCAGGGCGTTACAACTTGGTATCAGAGCAATGCCAAGGTTAGGGTTCCTGTAGACTGGCTGGGTATGTACACACATCACCGAAGACAAGCTCGACTCATGGTTTGGTAACTATCTAAGTGGTTACATGTATAATTGTTTAAATGTGATATATATGTGTTACCTGCGTGCATGAGATGTTATGCTGAGCCTGTGCCCTGAAATATTATATCTTTAGCAAATGTGTACTAATTAGTACTGAGATTGCTGGCGCCTGCTTATTAGTATGGTTGTTTATACGTTATTATGTGATACATGCTGAGTGCTGAGTGCCATAAACATGTATCTGCTTGTGAATACTGAATGACTGTGGAATGTAATAGTTGTCTGTTGTTCTTGGACCGTGAGGCGGCAAGAGGTTTAGTTATTACTACCTGACTGGCCGTATTGATTATTGTTTCAGTAAGGTATCAGTGACAGAATGAACTCAGGACAGACAGACATGTCAGCTGGCCAGAGTGATCCAGGCCAGAATAATGACAGTCAGGGTCAAGAGAATGACCAATCTCAGGTTCCACAGCCAGCACCTGCAAACTGGCAACAGTTGTTTAACGATTTGCAGGCTACAGTGTTAAAACAGGGAGAGGAGCTTCGTCTCCTAAGACAGCAGCAAGTGCCTGTAGTGGCCAGTGTTGCAGAGGCACCTTCTGTGTCAGTGCCAGTTATTGGGCCACTGCCTGGGGTTGAAAACAGATTGGAACCTCTTTATGAGCGGTTCAGGAAACAGCAACCTCCTGTGTTTGAAGGCAGTGCCGATCCTACCAAAGCTGAACAATGGATGAGCATGCTTACCACTATGCTTGACTTTATGAGGGTAGTTGGTAATGAGAGGGTGGCCTGTGCTGCCTATATGTTTCGGGAAGATGCCCGAATTTGGTGGGAAGTGGTTGGCCAGACCAAGGATGTTAATCTCCTAAGCTGGGAGGAATTTCAGACCTTGTTCAATGAAAAGTATTACAATGACCCCATTAGAGCGGCGAAGGCTGATGAATTTATGAGGCTACTTCAGGGAAACTTATCAGTGACCGAGTATGCCTTAAGGTTTGACCGTTTGGCAAAGTTTGCCAAGGAGTTGGTGCCCACTGATGGGACCAGGAGAGAGCGTTTCTTACAGGGGCTACAGCCTAGGTTAGCCCGAGATGTGCGCATCACCACTGTGGCAGGAGTCACTACTTATGCACAGGCGGTGGAGAAGGCACTTACAGCTGAAACTGCAGAGATTAAGATCTGGCGTGAGAATGCAGCCAGAAGGGATTTCAGGAGGCCAGGTCCTCCATTTGTGGGTTCTGGTAGGGGTGTTGGCCCCAGTGATCAGAAGAGGAAGGTTCCTGACACCTTCCCAGTTTCAGGTCCTGACAGGAGACCTCGTGGTGTTACAATAGGTCGTCCTGGGGGCAGTGAAGCCTGGAAGTCCTATCCCGAGTGTCCTAGATGCAAGAGGCATCACTTGGGAGAGTGTAAGGCAAGGGCCTGCTTCTCTTGTGGAGCAATAGGTCATCTGAAAAAGGATTGCCCTAAGGCAAGAAAGGAAGAGCCCAGGAAGGCAGATAGCTCGGCCCCAGCGCGAGTGTTTGCTTTGACTCAAGCAGAAGCTGAGGCTTCGCCCTCAGTTGTTGCAGGTCAGCTTCTTAGTGCAGGAACTGTTTATAATGTATTGATTGACTCTGGTGCTACACATTCCTTTGTTGCGAGTAGTGTTATTGATAGATTGTGTAGACCCTGTGATTTCTATGCTGTGGGGTTTGGTACTTTGTTACCCACTGAGGAGCTGGTTGTATCCAGGAGGTGGGTCAGATCTTTGCCAGTGGTAGTGGAGGGCAGAGAATTGTCAGTTGATCTTATAGAGTTGGTTATGACTGACTTCGATATGATACTGGGTATGGATTGGTTGGCCAAGTATGGGGCAACCATTGACTGCAGAAGGAAGATGGTCACCTTTGAGCCTGAGGGTGAGGATCCTTTTGTATTTGTTGGTACTGTGCATGGACCCCGTATTCCTATGATTTCTGCATTGAGGGCTAGGGATTTATTGCAAGGGGGTTGCATTGGATTCTTAGCCAGTGTGGTTGATACCACTAAGGCATGCCAGTGAGACCAGAGGATACTAGACTTGTGTGTGAGTTTCTGGATGTGTTTCCAGAGGATTTGCCAGGGTTGCCACCACACAGAGAGATTGAGTTCGTTATAGAATTGGCCCCAGGGACGGAGCCAGTGTCTAGAGCACCATACAGAATGGCCCCAGCTGAGTTGAAAGAATTAAAGGTACAGTTGCAAGAGCTGTTGGACTTGGGTTTTATCAGCCCTAGCTTTTCACCTTGGGGTGCGCCAGTTCTGTTTGTTAAGAAGAAAGATGGTTCTCTGAGGATGTGTATAGATTACAGAGAACTGAATAAGTTGACAATCAAGAACCGGTATCCTTTGCCAAGGATAGATGATTTGTTTTATCAGTTGCAGGGTAAGACGGTATTCTCTAAGATCGACCTTCGTTCTGGTTATCATCAGTTGAGGGTCAAGGAGGGAGACATACCGAAGACCGCTTTTCGCACTAGGTATGGGCATTATGAGTTTTTAGTTATGTCATTTGGATTGACTAATGCCCCTGCTGCTTTCATGGATATGATGAACAAAGTGTTCAAGGATTATTTGGACCAGTTTGTGATCGTCTTTATCGATGATATTCTGGTATATTCTCAGACTGAGTTAGAGCATGAGCATCATCTGAGGTTGGTGCTGCAGAGGTTGAGAGAACACAGATTGTTTGCAAAGTTCAAGAAGTGTGAGTTTTGGTTGTCTCAGGTGTCCTTTCTTGGGCACATTGTTAGTAAGGAGGGGATTACAGTAGATCCATCAAAGATTGAAGCGGTCAGAGATTGGCCGAGGCCAAAGAATGCTTCTGAGGTTAGAAGTTTCCTTGGATTGGCAGGGTATTACAGACGTTTTGTGGAGGGGTTCTCAAAGATTACTACTTCGTTGACTGAGTTGACACGCAAAGGTCAGAAGTTTGTGTGGTCAGACAAATGTGAGAACAGCTTCCAGGAGTTGAAACAGAGGTTGATTACAGCTCCAGTTCTGAGTCTTCCTACAGACCAAGAGAAGTTTGTGATATACTGCGATGCTTCTCATCAAGGTTTGGGCTGTGTTTTGATGCAATCAGAGAGAGTTATAGCTTATGCTTCTCGTCAGCTGAAGGAGTACGAGAAGAGGTATCCCACCCATGATTTAGAGTTGGCGGCGGTGGTTTTCGCTTTAAAGATATGGAGGCACTATCTCTATGGAGAGAAGTGTGAGATTTATACAGACCACAAAAGCCTGAAGTATTTCTTCACTCAGAAAGACTTGAACATGAGGCAAAGGCGTTGGCTAGAATTAGTAAAAGATTACGATTGTGAGATTTTGTATCACCCAGGGAAAGCCAACGTGGTAGCTGATGCTTTAAGCCGGAAGGGTCCGGGACAGATTCATGGTATTAGGCTGATAGCCAAGGAGTTAGCTGATGATATGACCAGAGCTGGTATAGAGTTGCTGGTGGGCCAGTTGGCCAATGTTATGCTACAGTCTACGCTGCTAGAGAGGATTAAAGAGGGTCAGTTGAGTGATCCACAGCTGATCAGGATTAGAGAGGATGTCTTGGCTGGAGTATCCAGGGATTATACAGTGTCTGATTTGGGGTTATTGAGATACAAGGGACGGATATGTGTTCCGTTAGACACTGCATTGAGGCGGGAGATTCTGGATGAATCTCATACTACACCTTACTCTTTGCATCCAGGCACCACGAAGATGTATCAGGATGTGAGATCGTTGTATTGGTGGCCAGGGATGAAGAGAGATGTAGTAGAGTATGTGGCTAAGTGCTTGACTTGTTAGCAGGTCAAGGCTGAGCATCAGAGGCCGGCAAGGTTATTGCAGCCTCTAGATATCCCAGAATGGAAGTGGGAAGACATCACAATGGACTTTGTGGTGGGCTTGCCCAGGACTGTTGGTCAGCATGATTCCATTTGGGTGATAGTGGATCGCTATACCAAGTCAGCTCACTTTCTGCCAGTGAGGACTACTTATACTGTTGACCAGTATGCAGATCTCTATGTGAGAGAGATCGTGCGCCTCCATGGAGCTCCTAGGTCGATCGTGTCAGATCGGGACCCTACATTCACTTCCAAGTTTTGGAAGAGTTTACAGACAGCCATGGGTACACAACTGAAGTTCAGTACAGCTTATCATCCTCAGACAGATGGGCAATCTGAGAGGACGATCCAGATATTAGAAGACATGCTGCGAGCATGTGTGCTGGACTTTGGTGGATCATGGAGTAAGTGTAGCACCCACATTATTTTGATATAATATAGCCAATAATCACATGATTGCATTGCATTACATATCATACAATATGTATAATTTGAGCATATGCATATTCTTATAAGTGTTTTCATGTATAAGTATAAAAGTTGTGTATGTGATGTCTATATGTATGCTCAATATTATTAACCTTGTGGCATTTGAGTTGTCTTTTATGGGTGTTTGATGTGCTCAAGATATAAGAAAGTATGAAAAATATGGACAAGGCATGGAATTAAGTGTTGAAAGTGAGATATAGAAGGCAAAATAGGTTAAGTAGTGGAAAATAGTACAATGTCGATTACTAGTATTTCGGTGTAAAATTGAGTATTTATGGATTTACCAAATGTAATCGAGGTATGATTAAGGTCTCATTGATGATGTAAAAATGGTTTTAGAACCATTAGATCAATTCTTGATGGGAGGTATACATAATCAGTGGTATTGATGCAAAGTCAAAACGAGCTTAGCATAAGTGCGCTACGCTCGATCGGGTAAGCATAACTATTGGGTATGAAGTCATATGGACATAAGGTTTGGTGTGAGTGTTTTACACATAAGGATAATAGGCCTAGCAGATGATTAAGTCGAAACTATTGAAGTGATAAGGTTTTCATAAGTCAAAAGGTGAAATGATGAGATGAAAGGTGTCAACTTTTGACAATAAGGCTAAATCATTGAAAATAAGGAATTTTCATCAAACCTTATCACTTTGCACGACCATTATTCTGAAAAACAGAGAGAAAATAAAACCAAAAACCATTTCTTGGCTGGTTTGAAGAAACTCTAAGGAGATCCAAGTGAAAGCAAAGCCAAAGAAGTAGATTAAGCTTAGTTCTAGCCTTTTTATGGTAAGTTCTTGTACTTGGAAGTTAAACTATCTTTTTTAATTTTTCTGAGAACTTATATATGGTGTTTTATCCTTTTTAAGATATTTCTTGGGGTTTCCAAGTGGTTTGAGGTTTAGAAAAGCTTGAAGAGATTGTTTTCGCCGAAAAGTTGCTCGGTAAGTGAAATTTTGTGTTTTATGAGGTTTTTGGGGTTCTTGGAGTACAAGATGATTTTTGGTTATTTGATTGAGTTTATAAGAGAGTATATATGTTTATAAATGTTTGAATATATGTGGAGACTCATTTAATTTGGGTGATGATCTAGGAGATAAGAATTTTATCAAAATCGGTGTATGATAACTTTATGATGAATCATGTTGGTATTTGGGATATATGGTTATGGCAGGTTAATTGATGTTGATTATTGGTTGATTTTGATATTTGAGGATAGCTAAAATTAAGGGGAAACTCTGTCAAAATTTCCCCAAATGTCTAAGATAAATCTAATGCTCGATCTAGGTGGTTTAAGGCATTTTAGGCATGTTTTGGGTATGAAATTTGATATGAAGTCTTATGGGTATTTTTAAATGAGAGTTCAATGTATTACTGCCATCATTATGATGAGAAATCCATGCTATTGTCAGGATAAGCACATCAATACCTAAGACACCACTTGTTACACGGTGAACTATATTTTGGACAAAAGGTAAGTAAAGTACTCAACTGCAACACAAGAATTACATGTTATGTGAAAGTATGCATTATATGAATATTTTGTGAGTAAGTGGTATTAACATACATTGACACTTCATCATAAATTTGTATGCATGGCATAATAGTGATATGGTAAATTATTATATGATATAAGACCATGCATGATATTATGATGATTAATCATATGATGCCTTTGCAAGTTTTGTGCAACATAAGAGAAATTTGTAATAAGAAGTTTAAGTTCAGTGCCACTGTTTTGAAAAGGCAAATGAAAGTGTTAATAAGTGTAAACGGAGGCCTATAGTAGGCTTATAGTGGCTGCCCAATAATTTGGGCTAGGTTTTAGTGAACCAATTATATTGTTTGCCATATTTCCGTTTTTATTTCTCCTCCATATGAGTTATTGTTATATGTATTGACACCACAGTGTGTGGCCGCCTTAACTCTTGAGCCTGACGGGGCAACGATGGAATAAGGTTTTTAATGTGCCCTACTGTGGTGATGGCTAGCCGGAGGAGAACCCATGGGATTTTATATTGTATGTGTAACAAGCCCTGCATGCATTGACCAATTCAAACAGTGTGCACAATATTAAGGGGCCCAAAATTTAAAAAGAAGTTGTATATGTCCATTGATATTGGGTAATCATTAGCATTGCATGCATTACTTTGCTTACTGAGCTTTAGGCTCACAGTTGTCTTGTGTTGCAGGTAGAGAAAGAAATATGTGAATGATATGAGGAGAACTGAAGCATGGTCCTGACCCTGATTTGTACATATGAACACATCGACCTTTTTGTGGGTTATTTCAGTTATTAGTGAAATGTTTGTAATAAAGTGTGAAGTTATGTTTTGAAAACAAATTGGGTTATTTAATACTTATGTATAATATGTTTGAGACCTACTTTATGTTTAATGTAAATAATGTGAAATAAGTTTTCAAGTTTAAAAAAAAAAAAAAAAATGTCCAGACTTTTGCAGTAATAAATAATATGATATAGTTTTAAAACGTAACACCTCAAATATGGTTTTAACTAAAATAAGTGAGGGTGTTACAGTAAGTATCTGCCTTTGATAGAGTTCTCCTATAATAACAGTTACCAGTCTACCATTGGTGTTGCACCTTATGAGATGCTGTATGGTAGGAAGTGTAGATCTCCCATTCATTGGGATGAGACAGGTGAAAGGAGATACTTAGGTTCTGAGGCAGTTCAGAGGACCAGTGAGGCTATTGATAAGTGTAATATCCAACATTTTCATAATACATTTATTTATAATAAATCAGAGTTTTAATACATAAAATGTACAACTTTACAAATTTAAGAAATAGTAATGGAAAAATAGTGTTTAAAATATGATTTTATGTTTTTAATGAGATTAAAGAAAGAGAAACTTGAGTAGTCAAGTATTGGACCCAAATGTCATATAATTTTAATTGGGGATTTTTATAAAAAATTAAGAAAGTTTGGCTAAAGGGCTTATTTGAAAAGAATTTTAGTATTTTGGGTCCAAGTGTAATTTTTAAAAATAAATAAATAAATAAATAAATAAATAAATAAATAAAATAAAATAAAATAAAAGGCTTCAACCTTTCATTTTACCCGAGCCCCCTCTCTCTCTCTCCTCAGAAAACCTCTCTCTCTCTCCCTCTCTCTCTCTCTCTCTCTCTCTCCTCTGCGTATTACTGTTGCCGACGACGCAGGAGTACTTTCCGGCCACCATTTTTAGCCACGCGCCGGACCGTTGGATTCAGAGGCCTCCGAACTATCGACCCACGCGGGAATCTAGAGCTCACTCGCCGATTAAACGCCTCAACCACTCGATTTAAGTTCGGCCACCCCGCGACTTCAAAGTTGCGATTCGGCCACCTCGGGCATCCGTTTGCCGATCCGTCACCACCATCGTGCTCCTCGTGTTGTGGGCTTGAAAACCCAATAACTTGTTCCTACATCTACCATAGTTGGGTGGTGGGCCCACCACGAGCCACCGCGATCCACCGTAGACCGACGGTCGAAACTTAGTGTTCGAGGTTCCGAAGTACGTTTTGAGTCTCAGAAAATCATCGTTTGACTTATTGTGGAACCCGATCATTTTGGTATAATTTCTTTAACCTATATATTGTGATTTAATTGTGATTGATTAGAGTAATTGTTATTATGTGTATTTATGGTATATAATTATATATTATTGATATATGGAATATTTTCTGTAATTTACTGGCTGTCTGGGATTATATATATTTTTGATACAGGTTTTGATTTTGGAATTGTCCACTTTATAGCCGTTGTGCTGTCTAATTTTCTAGAAAATATTAGATATTAAATCAAGTATAAAAATACATATTTAATTGATTTTATATTCATATGGAAATTATTATGATTAAGTAATTTTAATTATTATTGTTATTATTTTGTTAAGTAAATCAAGAATACAGATTCATATATATATATATATATGAAAAGTATGATTTATAGTAAACCTATTATCTAACCATTATTATTGTATATTAATATTTGAATATTAAAATAATATCAAATATTAGTTTCCTACAGTTATTGATATTTGTAAGACCAGTGAAGTTTGGAGAAAGTATATTTATTATATCACTGGAATTGATATTATGACTAATTAATAATAATATAAATATTTATATTTATATTATTATCATTATATTGATTATTACAACTTTATGTTACAAATATGATTTCTTTTATAAAATGACTATTTGAATATATACATCCATATACGTATTGCTATTGAAGTATTTTGTTATTAATATCGAAATAAGTTTAATTATAGACGATAATTATTATTTTTGTTGGGATTATTATTATTATTATCATAAGGGTATATTATCTTATGAGCAAGGTTTAAAGCATGGTTTTATATGAAGAGTTATTTGCATTACGTTGATAATAATTTATTATTATCATTTATATAGTTTCTGGTATTATTAATATACACTATCAATAGTGTATATTTATGATTTTGATAGAATTTAATAAATGATGTGCCTTGAATAGGATTTGTATGGATTTGATTGATTGACTCTTGGTGAGGAATTTTAAAATAAGCTAAGGACCTAAGGTAAGTAAATCTCACCTTTTGTGCTTAAGTGTAAGATGCATGACTACATTGATTGCGTACATCTGATGAGTTAAGTATGGTATGATGATGATGCATATGATAAGTATGTGAAGAATCGTTATATGAACACCATAAGGGTGTTGTGTGATATGTAATTGATGAATTCTTTGATATGTGAAAGATGTCTTATTTTGTTAAGAATGATATGAATTATGTGCAAGTATGTGTTCTTATGTTGATGGATATGTGGATTACTCTATGTTCATGATTTGTTATATGTTATGATATATGAAGCGTTTAAGTTTTTAGGCTGGAAACCTTAGACCTGAGCCATAGCTCTACGTTAAGGTATAACAACGCCACCAACCCAAAGCTTCATGTATTATGACTAAAGATGTTTTGAGTTATATGAGATGCGATACAATGCCTTGATTGAATACCATCAACATGAGTCATGAACACGAACATTGGCATTTCAGCATCAGCATGTATGCATGGCATGTACAGTTATGTGATACATTATTATGTGATATAAGACCATGCATATGAATATAAGAAAAGTTATGAAATGTCTTGAAAAGTTTTATGTAAAGTTAAACATTTTAATGACACAAGGCTTAAGCAAAGTGATAATAAGATGTTAAAAAGGGTGCCACTGTTTCGATGAAGCAATCAAGTAAGTTCAGTAAAGAAGACGGAGGTCTATTAAGGCTTATAGTGGCCGTCCACTAGTGTGGGCTAGGTCAGAGTTGACCATTCAGATATGTTTGCCATGTTCCCGTCTTTCTCCTCCATATGTGTAATAAGTATGGCAGCTATGGCAACGATGAAATGAGTGTTATGATGAGCCTAGCTGAGATGATGGCTAGCCGGAGGAGAACCCATGGGATTCTATATGATATCTGTTATAAGCCCTGCAGGCATTTGCCGAATCAAGCAGTGTGCACAAGTGATATTGGGCCCATAAAAACGTGAAACTAAAAGAAAGAGCATAAAAGTAAAGTTTGAAAGTGCATGAGCAATAAATGAAATGCATAAGTATATAAGTCAGCATATTAGTATATGTGCACTACAAACTCACGACATTCATGTGTATGTGTATGCATGAGATTTGCTTACTGAGCGTTAGCTCATTATGTTATTTTCCAACATTTTTCCAGGTGTGGCTTTAGCTGTTGAGCAACTTGTGGAGCACGGACTCAGTAGCAATGCAATAATGGTTTAGAGTTTTCATATGGCTGCCTTAAATTTAAAGTATTCATACGTGTAATAATTTCTTCTAATAAGTTTATATAAAAGTTTAAATTTTTCTGTATTTCTTTGTATCATTTTATTTAATTCTTTTGGTCAAGTGCCTTACATACTCGTAAACCCTAGAATTACGAGTATGTGGCAGACGTACCCTACCTTAGGGACGTTACAAATGGTATCAGAGCTTTGAGTTTGTAGATGTCGTATACTCGTTATGTTATTAGATTTTGGGATCTGAAATGCTACTGAGTTCCGCCACAAGACAAGCCACACGTTAATGGTTAGTATAATTTATCCATATTTTAGTTAATGTATGTTAATGATGTTGTATAATTGTATTAGAAACTCATTGTGTGTTTGAGTTTCCATGATATAAGTATGAGCTTGGATTAAATGAATATTCTCATGCACGGTAGAGAAATTGAAGTTTGTTATTTATCTGAATGCATGCCTTTATTATTGATGTGATAAATAATTGATGATTTATCGATGTCAATGTTTGGATTGTTAATTGATATTCTCAAGCTTTGAAAGTGATCTATCAGTTCAGTTAGTGTGTTAAGGGTTAATATGTCAGGTTAGTGTTTTGGAGAGCAAAGTTTTAGGTTGTTGCTGAGAGCACACACAATAAGAGACTTTAGTGAAACAGTAGTAATATATAGATAAAAAAAAAAAAAATACATAATCTATTAAGGATTGGGGTTTTGGACACGTTCTACCTCGTCAATCAACTTTTGTTGTTCAACTCTAAGGGTCTCCCCAGTAGTTTGCAGTGTCTGAAATTTTTCCTTCATATCGACTGAGTAGTTTGCAAGAAGTGTAGTTAAAGTCCCATTCTCCTTAACCAACTTCTCCTTCTCTCGAGTCAATGCCTTGTTGGCATTTCTAATGGTTATCATCTCTTGTTTTTGTGTTTCTATATACCTTTTCAAGTGGTCAACCTCTTGTTCTCTTGCAAGAACCCGTTGGCCTAGGTTTGAGACCGATGCTGCCGCCTGAGTGGTAAGAACTAAGGAATCTTTTACAGCTTGTAGGTCTGACCTATGGGATAAAATTATTTGGTCTTTAGGGGTGAGTATGCTTTGACCTATACTAATGGCCACCTTTTTATCGAGCATAGCTGAATCCTCCACCGTGACAAGGCCAGTATCAGAATAAAATTTGGGAAGCCAAACTCTGGGAAATTGAGTATTTCGTTCTGGGATGTGTACCGTAGGATACACCATTAGCTGTGGTAGGGGTGCAGAAATTTGTGGTGAAGATTCGATAGTGGGAAGATTTGGCTCAGGTAAAGCTAAAGTTAGGTCTAAGTTCAGCTGAGATGATGAGGATGCCATGGGTTGCTTAGCTTGAGTAATGGACGGAAGTAATAATGATTTGGTTTTCAAAAGCTTGAGATTGATTGTGTTTTAGTGTGTATGTGATGAATTTTATTTATAGAAAAATGTGTTGAACTGTTGGGTCATTGGATCCTTGAATTTGTTTGTTTTCAAGATAGATATCACAGATTTTATCTTGTTCAATGTGTTACGCTATCCTCTCTGATGATGAAAGTCAAACTTATTAGATGTTGTCGACATGGAAATCACTTCTATTGATTTTGCGATCCTGATTTGAACATGGAAACAATTTGTAAATTGTTGAATGAATCGAGGTGATAAATGTTATTTACTGAATTACTCTGTAGTGTGAATTACTTTCGGCGATTAAATTATAGTATATTAGTTGTTTTATCCCGAAAGTAAGATAATGTATTACTTGTGTGAAGTGATGACTGAGTATTATTGGTATAGGTGTTGAAATGAGACATGTCTAACTTATTAGACATGTGAGAATTATTCGTTTTAGTAGATGAAGTGGTGGATTGGTCAGTCAAGACTTATCCCATGTTTTATTCAATGAAGGGATACTAAGCTAAGTGTGTGAATTTCCGAGTGGCCACGGTTATTTGCATTCTAGCATAGTATCAATATGCCCTTTATTATTTTATACATTTGGAAACAATTTTGATTTTTAAATGTTTTCTTAGAGAAAGAATGAGAGTCAGGCTTTTCTGAACTGGTACCTAATGAATGGCCTATCTCACTATTTCTCATTCAGGGCAAGAAGTCGGTTTTGACAACGAAAGGGTTTCACAGAGACTTGGTTTTAAAGAATAATCTTCATCGGCTATATAATTGTTTTCTAGTTATCCAATTTTTTTTATGCCGAAAAACTTTCTATTGAACAAACTTGTTGCTCAATTTAGCATCTATTATCAAGGTATAACCAGTCAATTGCATCTGCTTAAAAAAAAAAAAAAAAAAAAATTGACTGTAAGACATGAAGATCAAGGATGTTTTCATGATGATGGTCATTTTCTCTTCTTACGTTATGTGGTTTGTGTTCAAAAGTATGGATGATGAGGATTCGTTTGTATTTTCGTATACATTCATCGTAATTTATACTATTGTTATAGCTTATTTCCTTTCTATCTATATTGTAGTTCTCATGTGAGGTGTTTACACATCCTCGCCTTTTTATATATGATAAGGATTACAAGAAGTCAGGAATAAGTTTTGTTTTCGGGGTGAAAGTAAGTGTTGTGTATAAAATCTTATGCTGTGAAATGTTGTTCTGTTTATTTGTAATGGTAGTTCTTGTCTCCGATTATCAAATTTTAGTTTGAAATTTCGAGGACGAAATTATCTTAACGGGGGAAGGATTGTAATATCCAACATTTTCATAATACATTTATTTATAATAAATCAGAGTTTTAATACATAAAATGTACAACTTTACAAATTTAAGAAATAGTAATGGAAAAATAGTGTTTAAAATATGATTTTATGTTTTTAATGAGATTAAAGAAAGAGAAACTTGAGTAGTCAAGTATTGGACCCAAATGTCATATAATTTTAATTGGGGATTTTTATAAAAAATTAAGAAAGTTTGGCTAAAGGGCTTATTTGAAAAGAATTTTAGTATTTTGGGTCCAAGTGTAATTTTTAAAAATAAATAAATAAATAAATAAATAAATAAATAAATAAAATAAAATAAAATAAAAGGCTTCAACCTTTCATTTTACCCGAGCCCCCTCTCTCTCTCTCCTCAGAAAACCTCTCTCTCTCTCCCTCTCTCTCTCTCTCTCTCTCTCTCCTCTGCGTATTACTGTTGCCGACGACGCAGGAGTACTTTCCGGCCACCATTTTTAGCCACGCGCCGGACCGTTGGATTCAGAGGCCTCCGAACTATCGACCCACGCGGGAATCTAGAGCTCACTCGCCGATTAAACGCCTCAACCACTCGATTTAAGTTCGGCCACCCCGCGACTTCAAAGTTGCGATTCGGCCACCTCGGGCATCCGTTTGCCGATCCGTCACCACCATCGTGCTCCTCGTGTTGTGGGCTTGAAAACCCAATAACTTGTTCCTACATCTACCATAGTTGGGTGGTGGGCCCACCACGAGCCACCGCGATCCACCGTAGACCGACGGTCGAAACTTAGTGTTCGAGGTTCCGAAGTACGTTTTGAGTCTCAGAAAATCATCGTTTGACTTATTGTGGAACCCGATCATTTTGGTATAATTTCTTTAACCTATATATTGTGATTTAATTGTGATTGATTAGAGTAATTGTTATTATGTGTATTTATGGTATATAATTATATATTATTGATATATGGAATATTTTCTGTAATTTACTGGCTGTCTGGGATTATATATATTTTTGATACAGGTTTTGATTTTGGAATTGTCCACTTTATAGCCGTTGTGCTGTCTAATTTTCTAGAAAATATTAGATATTAAATCAAGTATAAAAATACATATTTAATTGATTTTATATTCATATGGAAATTATTATGATTAAGTAATTTTAATTATTATTGTTATTATTTTGTTAAGTAAATCAAGAATACAGATTCATATATATATATATATATGAAAAGTATGATTTATAGTAAACCTATTATCTAACCATTATTATTGTATATTAATATTTGAATATTAAAATAATATCAAATATTAGTTTCCTACAGTTATTGATATTTGTAAGACCAGTGAAGTTTGGAGAAAGTATATTTATTATATCACTGGAATTGATATTATGACTAATTAATAATAATATAAATATTTATATTTATATTATTATCATTATATTGATTATTACAACTTTATGTTACAAATATGATTTCTTTTATAAAATGACTATTTGAATATATACATCCATATACGTATTGCTATTGAAGTATTTTGTTATTAATATCGAAATAAGTTTAATTATAGACGATAATTATTATTTTTGTTGGGATTATTATTATTATTATCATAAGGGTATATTATCTTATGAGCAAGGTTTAAAGCATGGTTTTATATGAAGAGTTATTTGCATTACGTTGATAATAATTTATTATTATCATTTATATAGTTTCTGGTATTATTAATATACACTATCAATAGTGTATATTTATGATTTTGATAGAATTTAATAAATGATGTGCCTTGAATAGGATTTGTATGGATTTGATTGATTGACTCTTGGTGAGGAATTTTAAAATAAGCTAAGGACCTAAGGTAAGTAAATCTCACCTTTTGTGCTTAAGTGTAAGATGCATGACTACATTGATTGCGTACATCTGATGAGTTAAGTATGGTATGATGATGATGCATATGATAAGTATGTGAAGAATCGTTATATGAACACCATAAGGGTGTTGTGTGATATGTAATTGATGAATTCTTTGATATGTGAAAGATGTCTTATTTTGTTAAGAATGATATGAATTATGTGCAAGTATGTGTTCTTATGTTGATGGATATGTGGATTACTCTATGTTCATGATTTGTTATATGTTATGATATATGAAGCGTTTAAGTTTTTAGGCTGGAAACCTTAGACCTGAGCCATAGCTCTACGTTAAGGTATAACAACGCCACCAACCCAAAGCTTCATGTATTATGACTAAAGATGTTTTGAGTTATATGAGATGCGATACAATGCCTTGATTGAATACCATCAACATGAGTCATGAACACGAACATTGGCATTTCAGCATCAGCATGTATGCATGGCATGTACAGTTATGTGATACATTATTATGTGATATAAGACCATGCATATGAATATAAGAAAAGTTATGAAATGTCTTGAAAAGTTTTATGTAAAGTTAAACATTTTAATGACACAAGGCTTAAGCAAAGTGATAATAAGATGTTAAAAAGGGTGCCACTGTTTCGATGAAGCAATCAAGTAAGTTCAGTAAAGAAGACGGAGGTCTATTAAGGCTTATAGTGGCCGTCCACTAGTGTGGGCTAGGTCAGAGTTGACCATTCAGATATGTTTGCCATGTTCCCGTCTTTCTCCTCCATATGTGTAATAAGTATGGCAGCTATGGCAACGATGAAATGAGTGTTATGATGAGCCTAGCTGAGATGATGGCTAGCCGGAGGAGAACCCATGGGATTCTATATGATATCTGTTATAAGCCCTGCAGGCATTTGCCGAATCAAACAGTGTGCACAAGTGATATTGGGCCCATAAAAACGTGAAACTAAAAGAAAGAGCATAAAAGTAAAGTTTGAAAGTGCATGAGCAATAAATGAAATGCATAAGTATATAAGTCAGCATATTAGTATATGTGCACTACAAACTCACGACATTCATGTGTATGTGTATGCATGAGATTTGCTTACTGAGCGTTAGCTCATTATGTTATTTTCCAACATTTTTCCAGGTGTGGCTTTAGCTGTTGAGCAACTTGTGGAGCACGGACTCAGTAGCAATGCAATAATGGTTTAGAGTTTTCATATGGCTGCCTTAAATTTAAAGTATTCATACGTGTAATAATTTCTTCTAATAAGTTTATATAAAAGTTTAAATTTTTCTGTATTTCTTTGTATCATTTTATTTAATTCTTTTGGTCAAGTGCCTTACATACTCGTAAACCCTAGAATTACGAGTATGTGGCAGACGTACCCTACCTTTTTCTCTTCACTGTTCTTTGTGATTTCTGAACCAACTTTGAGGATTCTAGCTTGGGAAGCAAGCCTTGGGAGATTGGGAGTATGTTCCACTAGTGAAGGCCATCATAAGCCAAGCTTTGGGTAAGTTTCTAACCATAGTTTTTCTGGTTTGCTCTGTTTTAGTTTTGTTTTGCAGCTGAAATGTTTAGGGTGAATTCATGGGTTTTGTTGGGAGTTTTGGCTAGGGTTCCCATGCTTGTGATGTTTGGGATGTGTTGGGATGGTTTTTGGGTTTATTTGGCATCAAGAATAGGCTTTGGAAGCTTGGGAATCGAGTTAGAATCGAAGGAGATGAAGAAGGTCGGTTCAGGGGTGTTCTGGGTTGGAGGTAGCGCTACAGCGCCCACCCTAGGGCGCTATAGCGCTCCTCAGGGAGGTTTCTGGCACTTGGGCGGTTCTGAGTATAGCGCTGTAGCGCTAGGGGTTGAGCGCTGTAGCGCTACCCTGTTCCTTCCAAACCCCGTTTTGAGTGTTTTTAAGGGTTTTTGACTTGGGGTTTCAATCCTTAAGGCCCGGGATCGATTCTACTCACCGTGTGGGCATGTTTCGAGGTCCCGAGGATGGTGCTTAGGTTAAGACCCTATTTTTGTGGATTCTCATTAATGGAGGTTATAATTGGTTGTGATTAGGTAACCGCTAAGGAACTAAAAGACCGATCGTTCTCAGGGGTCGTCTTTATCATACTTCTCGCTCGAACTTGAGGTAAGAAAACAGTGTATGAATACAGTTGCACCCTGTACAGGTATATGACATGCATGGTTTGATATTGAGGCATGTTGTTTGTTATATGTGAACGTGGATTGCATATCAAATGCTAATGATTGCCAATCACTTGTTTAAGACACTGACTAGTCAGGGACCGACTCTAAAGTCGATGATTACGCATTGGGTGGCTCTATGGCATTAATGCGAGACCGACCTAAGGTCGATGAACCTATAAGCGCTTTCCTGGTCTATGACCAGATGACTATAGCCAAGGTATATGACCCCGGTGACCGTTTGTCACGTGGCTAAGGGACGTTGTCCATAGTTTCGACTCTAGAGTCGTGAGGAAGGTTATGTTGGTGACCAGTCACCATGCACCTGTCCTGAACAAACTTATGAATGAAACACTTATCGATTAAGCCCTGGTGACCCTATCGTCACATGGCTAGAGGGAGCGATGCTCATTACTGTGACTTTTGGCTATTGTCACCTATTTGTTGGACTGATAGTTCTGGATGATTATTATGATCGTTGTTGATATTATACCGTATCTTATTGTGTTTTCTTGCTGGGCCTTGGCTCATGGGTGCTACGTGGTGCAGGTAAAGGAAAGGAAAAGCTTGGCCAGCCTTGAGTGGAGAGCTTGGGCGATGTAATGTACATACAGGGCCGCTTGACCGCCACGGTCAAGGAGTTCTCAGAGGGACTAGGGGTTTACCCTATTTTTGCCGCTTAGGCCGGCGGAGTTTGTAAATATGAAACTGTAGCGACTCTTTTGTAATACGAACTACTTGTAAACATTTTAAAAGGCTCATGAGCAGTTTATTTACTTAATGAAATGTACCCTTTCCTTTTACTGGTTTTCCACCTTAACCTGATATTAACACTTAGAACACGTTTTAGCCAAAGGACTCGGGTAGCGAGTCAAATTTCCGGTTCACCATTCTCCGTAACTGTTCTGGGGTAACCAGGGCGTTACATTTAGGTCCTTGGTCACTTGCCTTGACTAGAATCTGCCCTAACGTTACTGCTCGTAGCAATGCGATTAGAATTATAATACAGCAAAGCAACACACGTAATGAGCAAATACTTGTAATAAATACAATAGTTGGCAAGAAATGACTGGCTGAGCACAGTCCCTTTTATTCTCGTAGTAAATGGACTAAACATGTCTTTACGAGTGATCAATAAGATCTTACACAAAACTTGTTATAGGAAAATTTATACAAGCCAATTCTTTAAGAAGAATTGTTCATTGATAATACTTGCGCAGGTGTTCTCCATTCCAATATTGAGGAACGAGATCTCCATTTAAGCGAGCAATTTTATAAGTGCCTGGGTGAAGGACTTCATCAATCTGGTAAGGCCCTTCCCAATTTGGCCCGAGTACTCCAGCAGCTTGGTCACAGGTGTTGAGAAAAACTCTTCGGAGCACAAGGTCTCCAACATTGAACTTTCTTTCTCGAACTTTGGAGTTGAAACACCGGGCGACCTTTTGCTGGTATGTAGCTACTTGAAGCTGGGCTTGTTCTCGCCTTTCATCAATCGAGTCCAAGGATTCCATGAGTAACTGGCTGTTAGAATCCTAGTCGTATGTTAATCTGCGGTGAAAAGGCGGATCCAACTCAACACGCAACATGGCCTCATACCCGTATGCCAAGGAAAACGGGGTATGACCTGTTGCTGTTCGGTGGGAAGTTCTATACGGCCAGAGGACTTCAGGCAACTGTTCTGGCCATGCTCCCTTAGCTTCTTCAAGTCTTTTCTTCAGTGTATCCTTCAACGTTTTGTTGACTGCCTCGACTTGTCCATTCGCCTGGGGATGAGCAACTGAAGAAAAGCTTTTAATAATGTCGTGGCGTTTGCAGAAGTCTGTGAATAAATCACTCTCAAACTGGTTGCCATTATTTGAGACTATCTTTTTTGGCAATCCATAGCGACAGATGACGTTTTTAACCACGAAGTCAAGCACTTTCTTCATCGTTATGGTCGCGAGTGGCTCAGCCTCGACCCATTTTGTAACACCCCAATTTGCTAATAAGGCTTAGGGCTTGGATTAGCGTGCCTGGAGGGCAATACGTGAATTAACATGATAATATATGAATTTAAATGAGTATGCGATTAGAATGCATGTTTAGGTGGTATAAATATGCATGTGGACCCCGTTTGTATGATAGGGGTAAATTGGTAATTTTAGCCCGCTGAGGGCATAAATGTGATAATTGTATTGTATGATTTGTACCACGTGTGAGTGGTGATATGATGGTGATGCACGTGCCGAGACGGTTCTAGGGAGCTAATTAGTTTAAAGGTCACAACGGGATTTTATACTCGGCTCGGGAGGAGCCTAGAGGTATTTTGGGAATTTTGTAAATTGGGTTAAGAATAAGTGGTTAATGATTATTGGTGACTGAGTAACTTGAGTAACCATAGATAATTAGTAAGGGTAACAAGTTTAGATGAGAAAGTGGTAGATTTGTAGGATTGGTGAAATGGCAAGAGTGCCCTTGAGGTTTAGTTAGGAAATGATTTACTTGGAGGGGTAGAATGGTCTATTGACAGGGTATAGGAACCTTCAGCTGTGGGAAAAGGGTCATTCACGTTTTACACTTAGGCATATTTCTGTTCTTGCTGAAATTGAAAGAAAACCTAGAGGAGGAAAAGGAAAACTAAGGGCAAATCTCTTGGGATCAAGAAGAGAATTAAAGCTAAGGGAACTTGGAGGATTACATAGTGAATTGAGGTAAGGAAATTCTGTGTATATGCTGTAGAATTTAGCTAAGAATATCATGGAATTGAGAATTGAGTTATGTGCTTTGTTTGGTAAATTCTTGGGATGAATTAAGGTTTGGTTCAGCAGGAGGTTGTGATTTGAGCTTGGAACTTGATTGGGAAGAGCAGCTCAAAGTTGAATTCTTGATTGAGGTAAGAGTTTTAAACATGTTTTAATTTTCATATCTGATATGGTTTAAGAATCTAGAAGTCTGGTTTACATTTTTTCTCAAGCTCTGGTTTAAGTGTTTGAAATCTTAAACTCAAGTGTGGATTTTGGGTGTGATTGTGTGTTTGAGCTTGTTAGTGGTGCTTATAGATTGTTAAATGGTTTATTTCGGGTTTTAAACTGATTTTGGGGTTTAGGTATGCATTGGGGTTGAATTGGAAGTGTTTTGGCTCGGGGAAAACGCAGGGGAAAACCCAGATTTCTGGGTTCGCGAAGGGGCGCCGCGGCCCGGTTCTTTGGGGGACTCTCTGACTTGCTGGGCGCCGCGACCCTCAAGGGTAGCGCCGCGATGCTAGGCTATTTTCAGGACAGGGAATTTTGCATTTTTGGGCATTTGTTTCGGGGGCTCGGGGGATGTTTCCGATACATTGTTTTAGGAATTTGGGGATCCCGAGAGTATGAGATTAGTTCCGAGAGGTGGTTTTGGATTGGTTAGTATTAAAGAGTGCTTAATATGTGTTGTGACTAGGTTTTCGGAGAGGCTCGGGATAGAGGATCGTGCTCGTGACTTTGGTGCATTGTGAAGCTCGGGATACAGGTAAGAAAACTGTAACACCCGTAGAGCAGGGCGTGGGCCCATAGTGTTGTTGCAGGGCACGACCCTAGATTGTATTATTGTTAGGATGTAGCCTTGATTGAATTACTATATGCTTGAATGTTGTTTAGGTATGCTATATGAGGTTATAGTAGAATGAACGGCAAAGGGGTCGGGAACGGCAAGGAGCCGAGAACAGCGAGGGGCCAAGAATGGCGAAGGCCGAGAACGGCAGTGGGGCCGGGAATAACACTTAGCACATGGAGTGCTTATGGTTAGGGTGAGACCTGTAACGCCCCAACTCCTGGGACCGTTATGGTGGCCTTGTAAACAGTGTTAAACTCGCTAATCGAGTCATTTGGCCAAAATCGTGAACTAAGTATGATTAGCGGTTTAGGGATTAAAAACTTTGGTTAAGATGTAACGTTTCACTAGAACGTTTAATATATACATTGGGATCCCGAAAATAAAGTTTCAGAGTTTATTTCAGAAAATATTTACAACAGGCCATTCTAAGCGGCAAAACAGGGTTCAACCCTAGTTCCACTTTAAACCTCGGCCGTGGCGGACGAGCAGCTGCATATGTACACGTCATCACCTAAGCTCTCCAACTCAAGGATGGTACAGCTTCCTCTTGCCTTTACCTGCACCACGTAGCACCCGTGAGCCGAAGCCCAGCAAGAAAACACAATATAGCATGATATAATATCAACAACGATCATAATAACCATTCAGGACTATCAGTCCAAGCAAATAGGTGAAAATAGCCAAAAGTCACAATAATGAGCATAGCTCCCTCTAGCCATGTGACGATAGGGTCACCAGGGCTTAACTAATAAGTGATTCTTTCATAAGTTTGATCAGGACAGGTGCATGGTGAATGGTCACTAACATAACCTTCCTCCCGACTCTAGAGTCGTGCTATGGACAACGTCCCCTAGCCATGTGACAAACAGTCACCGGGTCATATACCTTGGCTATAAACATCTGGTCATAGACCAGGCAAGCGCTTATAAGTTCTTCGACCTTAGGGTCGGTCCCGCATTAATGCCATAGAGCTATTCAATGCGTGATCATCGACCTTAGGGTCGGTCTAGCATTAATGCCATAGAGCCATTCAATGCGCGATCATCGACCTTAGGGTCGGTCTAGCATTAATGTCGTAGAGCCATTCAATGCGCGATTCTCGACTTTAGAGCCAGTCCCTGACTAGTCAGTGTCATACACAAGTAAGTCATGCCACCAATCATATATCACATGTTCCATATTCATAAACAAGGTATTCAGCATGCTTACTGAACAGGTATTAGTACAATTAGGACCATGCATAAACACAGAGGCTCAAGCTCTGAACGATATCATACTCAGTATACAAGCATGTCCTAATTACATGTTTCTCATGCATCATACGCAATATATCCAGCAATCCAACATGCATCAAGAATAGCCATGCATGTCATACTCAATAATCACCCAACATGCATCATAATAGCCATGCATGTCATACTCAATAATAAACCAACATGCATCATAATAGCCATGCATGTCACATATACATAGGGTGCAGTTTTCTTACCTCAAAGTCGAGCTAGAACGATTAAAAGAACGACCCTTGAGAATGATCAACTTTTAGTCCTTTAACGGTCACCTAGTCATAACCAAATATAGGATACCATCAATAAAAATGATCAACACAAGTTCCCAAACCAATATCTAGCCTTCGGGACATCAATCCCCACTTAACCAAGTAGTAGGATCAACCCTGAGGCCTATGGTAAGCATCCCTAAGCTAAAAACATAATTTTGGTCATATCTGCCCTGATGGGCCGTGGCTCACCACAACCATGTCGCGGCTCATCTCCCTGACAGAGGCATATTTGCCTCAGAAGCCACCTTAGGCCGCAGCACACAAAAGCCAGGCCGCGGCTCATTACCCAGATCAGCCAAAAATCAGCAACGCACCAGCTCGACCTCCCCTGCACATTCCCTTAGAACCCAGCCTCCAAACTAGTTCCAAACCCTCTCCAAACACTCAATTCAACCTCTAAACAACATCTATATCAAACCCTCATCAAAACCCAAATCAAACATCAACCTAACTCCCATTAATTCCAATTAACCACCAAGAATACACAATCTGAAATCTTAAACTAAAACAGAGTATAAACCAGGAAATAATGGTTGAAAGTTACCTCAAATTCGAGTTTGAACCTCCTTCAATGGCTGAACCAAACTCCTAAGCTTCCACCTTTAATTTCCTAGCTTAATTCCTCAATTTGGGCTCTCAAAATCCAAAGGAAAAGTGAAGGAAGAAGCTTGTACGGGAGAGAAAGGGAGAGATGAGGATAGGCTCTGTTTTATTATCATTCCACAGCCTTCTAAAATTCCTAAGGCTGATATAAATCCTTAAGGTCAAAAGACCATAATGCCCCTAGGCCAAATAAATCCCTCTAAAGGCTTCCGAGGGTAAAACCGTCCTTTCCCGCCTATCTCGTTAATTATAATTAACGCTCTCCAATTCCCGATATTCTCAATATTCCCAAATACCAATAAATCATATCCCATTACCCTTTAATTCCCGGTAATGCTCTAATCATTAAATTCACCCCGAGACTCACCCCGAGCCCCGAACTTAAACCCGTTATGACTAGACCGAACACTTACATCTTATGATCGTCTCATGTCGAATAGCTCGAACCAATCCACCTTATAATGTGGCTATATTAATTAATCACAATCATGCACCCAAAATACACAATTACGCCCACAGTGGAAAAATTACATAAATACCCTTATAATAATAAATACTCCCATATGCATGCATTCACCATCATATAATAATATAATTTACGTAAACATGCATATAATCACTCAATACCATAATAAATCAATTATGGCCCTCCCGGCCTCCTAATCAAGGTCCTAAACCTCATTAGGAAAATTGGGGCATTACAAGACCCCAATGGATACATGGGATATCCTTACGGTGAGAACCAAGATCCCAAGCGTTGGTAACGCTTCTGGGACGACATGGCCGTATTTGTTTAGCCTGATGAACTATCTGTGTTATCTGTGGATTGACTAATATGCTGATTATATAAAATGCGTATGTTATGTGCTGTAAGAGTTTTCTTGCTGGGCTTCGGCTCACGGGTGCTCTGTGTTGCAGGTAAGGGCAAGGAAAAAGTCAACCAGCCATGAGTACGGAGAGTGTGGGGTAGCGCGTACATGTTTGGGCTGCCCGACTGCTTTGGTTGGGGGCATTTTGGGAAATGGCTGTATTAAACTCTGTTTTTGATAGTTGGTTACCTGTAAACCTATTTTGAGTTGTGAATGTTTTATAAACCTTATTTTGGGATCCCAAATGTTGGACTATTAGAATTTTCAATAAAATAGAGTACTTTTAAAGATTACAGCCTTGACTTTTTGTTTAATCACACTTTTGTTCTAAAAACCTCGTTTAGCGAGTTAATTGCACATTTTAAACTCACTTAGTAATGGCTCTAAGGTAGTAGGGCGTTACACATTGGTGAAGTAGTCGACAGCAACCACTGCGTACTTTACACCACCTTTCTCCGTAGGCAAAGATCCGATTAGATCTATTCCCCAAACCGCAAAGGGCCATGGACTCTGCATCTGCTTTAACTCATTGGGAGCTGCTCGCGGGATCTTAGAAAACCTTTGACACTTGTCACATTTTCGCACGAACTCCATGGGGTCTTCATTCATTGTTGGCCAGAAATATCCTTGCCTTAGGATCTTTTTCGACAGGCTTTGCCCCCCAGCGTGGTCCCCGCGAAAACCTTCGTGTACCTCCTTCATCAACTCTTTGGCTTTCTCCTTTGTAATACACCTAAGAAGTGGCAGTGAGTATCACCTTCGGTACAGAATTTCATCGACCAAGATATACCTAGCAGCTTGCCGCTGAAGGGTCCTAGCTTTGTTTCTGTCTACTGGTAGCACGCCACTTGATATATATTCTACATATGGCGTCATCCATGTATCCGCCATTTGGATGACTAGAGAGGTTTCTGTTGCTTGGATGTTAGGTGCGGGCAGTCGCTCGACTGGCAATATGTTCAGAGTATCAGCATCTTTTGCACTTGCCAACTTTGCCAAAACGTCTGCATCAGAATTCTGATCACGAGGCACTTGCTGTAGAGTGTATCTGCCGAACTGGGCTAACAGATCCTTTGCTTTGTTCAGATAGGCGACCATTTTTAATCCTCACGCTTGATACTCTCCCAAGATCTGATTCACGACTAGCTGAGAATCACTATAGATGTCAAGCGCTTTAATGTTCATGTCCTTGGCTAACCGCAGTCCAGCGAGCAGTGCTTCATATTCAGCCTCATTGTTAGAGGCAGTGAAGTCAAATCTTATTGCACAGTGAAATCGATGCCCTTCCGGCGTTATCAATATCACTCCTGCTCCTACGTGGGATTCGTTAGATGATCCGTCGGTGAATAATCTCCATGAGGGTGCTTGTGTTTGACATTCAGGCTCGCTAGGCTCCTCGATCTGCTCGCCACCCGCGGGCTCTGTAAACTCGGCGATGAAGTCAGCTAAGGCTTGTCCCTTTATTGCTGCTCGCGATAGGTAAGATATGTCGAACTGCCCGAGCTCAACTGCCAACTTTAGTAATCTTCCGGCAGCCTCTGGCTTTTGCAGAACTTGCCGAAGAGGCTGGTCGGTTAATATCGTAATCGGATGGGCTTGGAAATAAGGCAACAGCTTCCTAGAGGCCAATACTAAGCAGTAGGCTAACCTTTCCATGGGAGGATATCTTAATTCTGCTCCAATCAGCC